>NC_137274.1:27113291-27163291 GCF_053477335.1 Acartia tonsa | reverse complement strand
ATCTAAAAATTTGTTTGAGAAAGAAGGTGGTCAAAAAGTAAATAATGAGCATAAATTCAAAACAAACAAAGATTATTTTATGTTAAAAATATTTTTGCTCCTAATTTGAACATTATTAACTTATAATGTCACGTTTTTTTTGCAATCATAAGATTAACACAGAAATAAGGTAGAACCAACGAGCGAGTTAAATCTAGATAATATTTGGGGGCAGATGGAGAGGTCGTCAATTTTACATGTTGTTGTTCTATAGGTTTTGTGATTTTTTTCCAATTAATTTTTTTTCTGTATGAGCTGAGGTCATACTATGTCTAGGTTGAAACCAATTGTATAGTGTACATTTACATACACAAATACACTCTTAAAAAGGTTTCTTCTTATCAATTACTGACTTATATTAACAACAAAAACAATATGTTATTTCAGCTGTCGTTGGGGGGCAACGCATCGCAAAATTGACGACCTCTCCATTTGCCCTGGAAATATTGTTTTAGATTTATTTTGCTTGTTGGTTATATCTTATACCTAATTAATTACATACTTATAAATTGTTTAGAAATAAGGAAAGCTGTTTGCAATGGAAATGTTTCTACTGAACTTGTTAACAAGTTTCTGGAGCCTGGAGCAAAAATACAAGAGAACAGTTTGTCTGGTAAATTGATTCATTATTTTCTCAACTTTTAAAAGCTTTTCTATAATTAGGGTCTATCCTTACGTCCGAGATAGATAGCTTTTATTCGTTAATTTAGGCATGTTAGAATTGTCCTATCGATTTCAAACTTTGCATGATGATTCTTGTAGTAGTTAACTACGATCTAGATAGCGTAGCAACTCTATAATCATTACAATAATGTCCGTATGTACATTTTAAACATGCTGATTTTTCTACTTTTTTAACAACAAATTTTTATGTGATCTAATTATCCGTTTGATCTGATCTTTGGTATATTGATTCATGGGACAACAAAGAACAATATTATAAGCAGAGCAACTCTATGATCAAGTGCTAAATATGTAAGTATGTCCAAAAACATTATCCTGTATCAAGCAGTTTTTCAACAAATTTACTTACAATTTTGCTTCGACTCTTATACTTTTATATTCTGATTATTCAGTTCAGACACTATACAACTATTCAGAGCTTTGTCATCCTTGTTTACCTCGATTACCTCGTACCGGCGGGATTACAGTCCAGGACCTTTTCAACATGGTGTACTGTCTAGGTCCTGGTCCAGCAATCCAGGAGGACTAAGGATAACTGGTACGCACCCTTTTCTGTCCAAACACCCAAGGATATTAGGTTAAGTAACATCCAACAGACAACCAACTCTCTTTTATGCACGACCTTTGTCTGAGAAGTCATGCATGGTAACGAGTTGCGCCTGTTTTGGGCCAAGGCATTCCCCCTACTCTAACTATTTATGTCGCGCATCTGACATAGCAGCAGTAGGGACCATTTTTAACGTCTTTGGTTATGACGCCGTGTCGGCCCGAGATTCGAACCTATCACCTTCCCAACGATGATGCGCTACGTGTTGAGCCACAGTCGCGGGTTTGTCATTCTTGTTTAAAAACAAACTTGATGATTAACACTTAACAATCAGGGGAGGGGGGGGGGGGAGTTCTGGATAGAGGCTGGACCATCAAGAGGTGAGCAATTAAAGGGTTTCAATAATCAAATCAAGCCTGAATCATATATATATTCATTTTTAGTAGCGAAGCTGCTCTATAATTCACTTTGTCCATCAGTCAGTCCGTGACGCTATGGGGGAAATGGGATTTACTCAGCTCCTATAAAAAATTGAATGCTTAAATTTTTAGACAACATTCCCATAATTAAGAAGCACAATAAATTATATAACAAAGATGGCGGTAGGACCGCCTTTTAGCAGGTTTTAGGCTATTTTTGTATTTCTCACATTTTTTTCCATATCTTCAGTGTTTATGGTCCGATTTTCAAATTTTTTCAGTTATAGATAACAAAATTAAATTTCCTGTTGTTTAAAGAAAACAACTATGATGGTCAGACTGTGTTTCAGCAGGTTTCAGGCTATTTTTGTATTTCTCACATTTTTCTCCATATCTTCAGTGTTTATGGTCCAAATTTCAAATTTTTTCAGTTATAGATAACAAAATTAAATTTCCTGTCCTTTAAAGAAAACAACTATGACAGTCAGACTGTGTTTCAGCAGGTTTTAGACTATTTTTGTATTTCTAACATTTTTCTCCATATCTTTGGTGTTTTTGGTCCGATTTCCAATTTTTTTCAGTTATATATATCAAAATTAAATTTCCTGTTGTTTAAAGAAAACAACCATGAAGGTCAGACTGCCTCTTTGGAGGTTTTTGGCTATTTTAAAATTTTTCCCTCATTTTTCCATACCTCTGATGTATATAGTCCGATTTTCCAAATTTTTTTAAGTTAAGGATTTAAAAATTAAATTTCCTGTCGTTTTAAGAAAACAACCATGGTGGTCAGACTGCCTTTAGCAGGTTTTTGGCTATTTTTATGTATTATACATATTTCCCCATCATTAACATCAATTACCATCATCATTATACAAAATAAAACAAGGTTTTGTGTTTATTTTCTCCAAGAAATCTATTCTTGATATTAATAAATACACTTTAAATCTATATGTACGTATTCTCATCCATCATTTTTTGTGCTTTGCTACTTATGGATATTGTCATCCTTTCTACTGTTAGTCAAGGTCATATTTTGCTTTCTTCGCCCTTTATTGCTTAAAAGAATTTAAAAAGCTACACTGTAGATTAACATTTTCTGCAAAAAGAAATTTTCTTCTAGCTTCAAAAATAAGAAAATTTCAGCCGTTTGAAATTTTCAAGTAAAAAAGGACCTGAAAACAAAGGTTGTTAAATAAAAGGGTGGAGGAAGCGAAAATTGACTTTGACTTACTTAAGGTCGAAAATTCATTATCAAACAGGGGACTTGCACAAAAAATTTTGGCCCTCTAGCTCTAATAAGAACTGAGATAATAGGGGGGAGGGTCCAATAATAATTTTTATATCTGGATGAACCTGCTAGGTTTGCTGGCATCCTGTGCCTGTCAGGAGAAAGATATAAAAAAAACTCACTGTTATGTATAATCACCAATTTGAAAAAGTCTATCTTTTACGCACAAAAAAATCTTAGGGCTCATCCAATATGAGTTAGCTAAATATAAAACATAATATAAAAAAGCCATAATCAATTACTATATTCACTTTCTTTTGTTTTGTTTTAAATCATCAGGTACAGTACCTCTCAAAAGCAATTTGGAAATACAAAGAAACGCCCCTTAAGAGGCATTGTCACGAAAGGGACAATACCCAAATCATCTACTGCAATTTTCATTTTAATTAATTTTTGTTCTTTTTTAGTTTTTGAAGATTTGAACCTGACAAGTATAATTTGTAAAATTGAAGTAAATAATACAAAGGAATTAATCAAGCTCTTCTTACAGTATGGAGCAGATGTTAATGCTACAGATCCCGGAGGTTTAACATTTTTTCTTATTTAAAGTAACAGGATATATGTCTGTCTGTATGTCTATGTGTTATACCAGAGGATCTTGCTAACTAATGAACTAATATGGTTCTCCTCTACAGTTAAGTTTCTCACAGGTCCAGGAAGGTTCATAACTATTTTTTTGGATCTTGGACAAAGTAGCTTCGGACAAAGAAGCTTCAGGACAAAGTAGCTTCAGGACAAAGTAGCTTCAGGACATTTACTTAAGAAAAGTAGCTTCATAAGAAAAATAGTCTCCAATATGGCCGCAGCGCTCGGCCCCCTGGCCTGCCTAGCTGCGGGTTCTCGGCCCCCTAGCCTAAAACCTCACCTAACCTAACCTATGTTAGCCTCAGAACATTTATTTTAGTAAAATATCATCAACTTATAATACATAGGTGGTATAGAATTTCGTGGATTTTGCAAAAAGTGGTTCATAGATTTTTACAATTTTTAATATTGTTTTTACAAGTTTTAATAATGTTTTTTACAAATTTTTGGTTAGGTTAGGTTAGGTTATAAGCTAGGGGGCCGAAGCCTGAGGCTTGGCAGGCCAGGGGGCCGAGCGCTGCGGCCATGACCTTTATTAACAGTGGAGGCTACTTTTCTTAGGAGGCTACTTTGTCCTGAAGCTACTTTGTCCTGAACTTACTTTGTCCTAAGCTACTTTGTCCAAGATCCATTTTTTTTTGGAAGGTTACCACTACCCTGTTAAGAAAAATAACCCATAGAAAAAAATGCTACTATGTCAAATTTTTTTTGCTTTTCAAATTTGTTCACCACTTTAGGGAAGCTTCACTTATGTTTTACCAAGATGGTTTTAGGCAAATTTTTTATCAAATTAAATTGTGATGTTTTTACTCTAAACCTTTGAATGTAGTCACTTAAATGCTAGGGGTGCAACCTCTATTATTAAATACAGGAATGCTAGAAAATTAATTGTTACAATTCTCTATACTTATTGTCTTCTTTCTGTGCACTAAGATCTGGTGAATGGCTGGAACCTATTGTCTTATTATTCAATGGGAAGATTGTGAAATCATATAAAAATAAGGGAAAGTTCCTTTAAAGTGCGATTTGTGTATTTTTGAAATGGCTTTTTATATTTTATTTTAGGTTAGGTTAGGTTATATTGGGTTAGGTGATTGTCCCACATGGTTAGGCAATTAGCCCCACAGGGTTAGAGCCCTAGAAATAGGAGAAAAGCAACTGTGAAAAGTACGAAGAATCGCCCCTTAAGGTGCGTTGCCACAAAAGGGACTATACCCAAAAAAAGAAATCTGCCATATTTCTCACTTGGCCCAATATAAAGAATAGTTTTTCTTCAAAAAAGAATGTTCGATTGCAATCTTAAAATTGAAACTTATAATATATATTTTTATCAATAATATAATACTTTTAACAGTTATAAATCTATCCCAACCATAACATTTATAAATTAGTAACTACTGCTGCTTCATAACGAAATATAATAGTTATTCATTGCATCCTGTTATAGACAGCTTTCTGCAAATATAAAATAAAGGACTAGGTTGGGGTTTTTAATGAAACCATCTCGTAATCAATGTATAAATGGCACTTAGAATTCGAATTTCGATCTAAAATTTTGCATGAGTAATCCTTGGTAGGTCTATTTTCCCTAAATCAAACAAAATGTTGGAAAAATAACGGCTAACAGCTGGCGGCTCAGCAGTGTAACCATTTTTTGGGCTATTTTCAATGCAAATCATCACGAAACCTATCTCCACATAATACTATTTTCAGCTCCAAAATGTTTTCAAACGGTTCTAGCCGGTAGTTGCTGGTACTAGAAATCTGAAAATGTTGTTTTTGTATCATTTCACATGATTTAAAGCAAAAATATGTTTCAAAAAGTTGATTCCTACGTAATTTATGACAGATTTGCCCTAAAAATAGCCAAAAACGGCTAAACGACTGAGCCGTTAGCCGTTACTTTTTCAACTTTTTTGTTCGATTTAGGGAAAATAGACCTACCAAGGATTACTCATGCAGAATTTTAGATCGAAATTCGAATTCTAAGTGCCATTTATACATTGATTATGAGATGGTTGCATTAAAAACCCCCCTTTTTACAGCTGATTGTTCTCAGTTAAACACTGAATCATTTTGTTTTAGGTTATGGTGGAGGTCCGCCTAGTGGTAGTTACTCTGGCCCCCAGTACAGCTCTGGTGGGCCTCCAGGTCCACCCAGAGGCCCCGGTGCTCCAGGAGGACCTGGTGGACCACCAGGAGGTCCAAGTGGGCCCCCTGGAGGACCCCCCTACTTGTCTAGTGGACAGGTAGATTTTAAATTTTGATTTTATTGCGTTTTAACCTACTACAATACAAATAAGACAAAATTATAAAAGCTTGTACTGATTAAAGTAATTCATTTGAGATCTTTTTTGATTTTAATAAATACTCTTGAAATTTAAAGTCCTTACTACCTACTGTATATCGTAAAATGTTGATATAATAACAGAATTTCCAATATGGCTTCAAAACCAATTAATATCTGGTGGAATAAAACCGGTTCTCAGCCACACTGAAAAATCATTATTACATCTAATTACAGACAATTTTCCCCGGATATCAAATTAAAAATCATGAAATTAATACCTGTTTTGTTACCTGAGCCTTCGGATCCTCGGATAAACAAAACTGTATTTTAATCTTAATTTTTTTTTCATTTTTATATTCGCGGAAAACTGTCTGTAATACGATGCGATAAAAAAAACTATTGCAGGTGTTCCTTGTACCAGAGATTAAGGGAATGAAGAAATTTGAGACAAAAGTTCACAGGAAAACATTGAATCCATTCTTCAATGAAACTTTTCAGGTAAACAAAGAATAAGACATCTAACTCATATAGCAACTGAATATGTATGTACTTTGTTGGACAGTAGGACAGACAATCCCTAGTTAAAGATTAGCTAAAATTTTAATAAATATGTAAAATGATGTTTACAAATTTTATAACAGTACATGTGAAAATTGCAGAAAGAAATTCCAACACTTTTTATTTAAGAAAAACACGGGCCTCTTCTAAACTTGACTTAACCTAACCTAACATGCATTGCATAGGCAAAAAGTTTTTTTTTATTAAATTTGTTTGCAGTCCAAATGTGATATAGGGGAAACAGCCGAAAAAAATAATTTATTATTGCTTGGATGGGATTTAAAATGCATTTAGGGATAAAGATTGTTAATTAATTGCCAAATTATATATGGCAAAACATTTCATTTCCATATGACATTTCATGAAATTAATTTGTGCAATTTAAATTCAATTTTGAAATTTTTAGAATGACATATAATTAAATATTGAGATTTAAATACATTTCAGAAAAAAATACCTATTTGTTTATCTGGGTGTATATCAAAAGATTTTTTTGATGTACATTCTACACCTCAATGAAATAAAGCAAATACTTTGACAAAACATAACAAACCAATCTATTTTACAATCTAACTGGCTTTCTAATTATTTATCTTACTCTCAATCTATCTTATCTATCTATCAAATCTATCCATACGTGGATACAATTTACAAAATTTTACCTATCAATCTAATTTATAATCTACTAATCTATCTATCTATCTATCTATCTGTTTTATATATTTTATTTATTTTAGTTTAAGAATCTTCCATACTCTTAAATATTTGACAAAACTTATCACATCAAATTAGCAATCTATTTTGTCCTCTAATTGGCTAATTATTTATCTTACTCTCTATCTATCTCATCTATCTATCTAATATATTATATCTATTTTAGTTTAAGAATCTTCCATACTCTTTAATATTTGACAAAACTTTACATATTCATTTATTTTATAATCTATCTATTTATCTATCTATCTATCAAATCTATTTTATCTATTTTAGTTTAAGAATATGCCATACGTAGATACAATTTACAAAATTTTACCTATCAATCTACTTATCTATCTGTCTGATATATTCTATTTATTTTAGTTTAAGAATCTTCCATATTCTTAAATATTTGACAAAACTTAATACATCAAATTAGCAATCTATTTTGCCATCTAATTGGCTTTTTATCTATTTTTATTACTCTCTATCTAATTATCTATCTCATCTATTTATCTAATATATTCTATCATTTTATACATGACTTGTGCTCCTCTACTCATGGATGTTGTCATCCATGTTTTACTTTAAAAGTTGTCTGAAAGTGTTAGAATAGTTATTTCTCGCATTGTATTATAAACAGCTTTCTGCGGATATAGAATGTACAATAATAAGATTAAAACCAGTTTTTTTAGCCCCGAGGTGCCGAGGGCACAGGCTAAAAAATCTGGCTTTAATCTTATAATTGTACATTTTTCTATTCGTAGAAAGCTGGATATAATACGATGCTAGACATAGTTTTTTTGTTTGGATGAGAACCAGTTCAACTGGATTTGAATGAATACTAGAAAATAATTTCCAATGTAATAATTTGATGTGTATCTGCCAATTTTGTAGAATGAGTTTGTCTGTTTAAATGAAAGTGAATCCTTTTTTCTTCGGATACCTACAGATTTAAAAAAAATAATTTCTTCTTTTGATTTCTGTACACAAAAGTCAATTTTAATGAAAGCTAATTCTTTTATGTTTAGTATCCTCCTGGCCCGCCCGGAGGTTATCAAGGACCTGGAGGTCCTCCAGCTAGATATCCATCTCGTCCTGGTCCCCCACAGAATAGCTATCCAGGTATACATACAGCCTATTATGTAAAGTTGTAAAGTATTTTTGTCTGTAGCTTAAGATTTTGAATGCTTGTAAACCGATTTAGTTCTCCATTTTTTTCTCTTTTCTATCCTATCGAATTCAAAGTTAAACATTCATTTATTATCATCATCTATAACTACATATTTTTTCCTATCCTTTTATGCAAAGTAAATTCTTTTTACCCTTAAAACGCATATTTTTAAAATTTTCTCAATTTTTTTGCAAGTCATATATAAACTTATTTACTTATTATCTTGCTTTATTTAAATATCATTTATAATTATCATCTATAACTTTATATATCTTATTTGATATGAGTTTTTTTTTAAAAAAGGTTTCAGAAACCAATATATTTTTTGACTAGTACACAGTGGGATCTTTTGCCAAAAAACGGGACATTAAGGGTAGACAAAAGTAAACAACAATAAAAAAGCTTGTATTTGACGAAATGATGTAATTTCTTTTGCTTCAACTCAAAAATAACATAAATTTTGCTCCTGTTAACTTCTAATGTGCATTTGGTATGTACGTCTTGCTGTTTTGGAGGAGCGAAGCTACGCTATTTTTAAAAAATCTATAAAACTTCATAACTTTAGTTAATTAAGATAGGAATATTTTAACAAAATCAACGTCTATGTAAATATTTCTTCAATGCAAACAATGTTTGTGAACATGAATATAGCGTCAGGTGCACCCAGTTCGAGTCCCGGCATTTTTAGGTAGGTCCAGTATAAGTAAAATAGGACACTTATAAGGCATGTTTTCAAATGTTTTTTTTTACAGATATAAACAACAATAACATAATTTTCAAAACACTTTTGATTTTGTGTTAATACCTTTATTCTAAGTCTAGCTATCTTCATTTAAAGTTTGTATAAGAATATAAACATAATTACTAATATTATATTCTCACTCAAACGTATATTTCTCTCTCTCTCTCTGATGCGTATATAATGTTTTTGCAATATTATAATTAATTCGCACATTTGAATTTCTGCTGGACCAAAACCAGTTAGAAATACAAATTTTTTTAGAACACATGAAATTTAGCAAATTTAATTGCTAAAATAAAATTATTTATAAGTCATTTTTATTTAACGACTCCTTTAACCCTTAAATGTCCATTAAAACCGCAAGAACGGCAAAAATCGTTAAAAATCTCGCCAACGGCGGCAAATAACGGGGTAACGGTTGGCCGGAGGCAAATAATGCAGAAGTCAAGAAAGTTCCGCCTCAAAAAGTTAGAAAACATTGCAGAGATGACTTTGGGCTCTAAAATGACTCCTTCCCCCTCTAACGGGGGAAAATTTGAAATTAACAAGAACAAAATTGTTCAAACCATGCAATGTAAAATGCTCAATTACTCAAAAACGGACAAGAGGCCCCAGGTTGTGAAAACTGTTTAATACACAATACATGTTGTATATTGATATTATTATTGCAAAACCCGGGGCCTCCTGTCCGTTTTTGTGTAAAATGGAGAAAACTGATTTTTTGGGGTTATAAATCTTAATATTTTTGGTGAAATTTTCTCACAAAATGTCAATTTACACCACCAAAAAAATAATTTTTTAAAATTTTTCTTTAATTAGACATTGGTACAGGTATCTGAAAAGTACCTCAATCAAAAATTATTTTCATAAGATGAACATAAATGTATTTTTTGTTGCTTTGAAAAAATTGTGTAAAAAAATCTGGAAAATCATCAAAACTGAAAAGAAATTTTTCACTACCTTTTTTAAAAATGGCATAAATCCGCCAAAAATGAATATTTTTTAAAAATTTCTTTTCTAGCTGTCTACTTACAGCCATTATTAATTCCTAGGATAGATAAAAGTCAATTTTAAATTTTTTGGATGTCCCGATTTTTTTCAAAAGATCCCACTGTGTAGTAATATTTATTTCTCGCATCATATTATGAACAGCTTTCCGCAGATATAGAATGTACAATTATAAGATAAAAACCATTTTTGTTTAGCCTTGAGGTGCCGAAGGCATGGGCTAAAAAAACTGGTTTTAATCTTATGATTGTACATTTTTATATTCATAGAAAGCTGGATATAATACGATGCTATACGATTCGTATGGATGAGAACCGGTTCCTATCCACCGGATTCGAATGAATACGAGAAAACATTTTATGTTCTCCTATTTGATATTAAATCGTTGTTTATTTATTACTATCGTCTACGCCTCTAGGATCATGTGATGGAATGGGGAGTGGTAAAGTGACCCTCATAATTTACTTTCCCGGTTAAGCTTAAAACAAAAAATTGGTTTATTGGATATAGCGAGACACCCCCAACTTCACCAAGCAGCAGTGGTGCCATCAAAGCCCTCTCCAGCCCCTTCGCCACAACCGCCATCCCACAGCGGAGCGCCCTCCCCTCATCCCTGCCCAGTTGGATCACCATCACTGCACAACCCACCGTCACAGTCTCCAGGTGGACTTCTGGGCGGCCCACCTGGTGGCGGACATCCACCTCCGCCCTCTGGCTATCCTGGTGGATATTCATCCCCACCAAGTGGTTACCCAACTTATGGCCCGCCGCCGCCACCACCGCTGGGTGGTGGCTATCTGCCACAGTCTGGGTACGGAGGCTATGGAGGATATCCTCCCAGTGGTGGCAGTTACTACCGCCCACCCGCAGGTCCGCCTCATATGAGCCAGGCAGGGCCTTCAGGTGGATATCCCGGCTATCCAGGAGGTTATGGAGGAAGTGGAGGTCCTCCCCAAGGGGGGCCACCAACAAAAATGATATTAAAATTATGATTTTTTTATAATCATGGAAAATTGTCTGTATTAGGATGCTACACATAATCTTTCAATATGGATGAGAACTGATTATAATCCAGCAAATAGCATAGTATTTAAATAGCTTTCCACAGATATAAAATGTATAATTATAAGATTTAAACCCATTTTTTAGCCCCAAGATACCGCAGACACGGGGTAAAAAAAACTGCTTTCAATCTTTCAAGCTTTTAATGATTGTAAATTTTTACATTCATAGAAAACTGGATATAATACGATGCTAGACACAGTTTTTTTGTATGGACGAGAACCACTTCTAATCCACAGGATACCAATCGGTTTGAGTGAATATGTGAAATCATGTTACATATTCAAATATTTAGGAAAAACAAGTCTCCACTGGGCAAGTCAGAGTGGTCATACTTCTGTAGTACAGCTTCTTCTGGATAGAGGATCTCTTATTGATAAGAAAGATAATCTTGGTATGTTTATTTTATCTATCTATCCTTTATTTAACTGTCCATACATACCTTTTGATTTTATCAATTTCTATAGTTTCTTCCTATTCTTTAATCTATTTATCTATCCAACTAGTTTACATATATTTACTAGTGTTGTGCCAGATACTTTTTTGGCTAGATACCAGATATCTGGCTGATTTCTAATGCCAGATATTGGCTACACCGACTACCCGGCATTGCAAATCAGCTAGATAGCCATCAAACAGATAAATATATATATAGAATAATTTTTGTATTATGTACCAGGATCTATTCCAAATATTTGTGACACCTTGATCAGCACCATGACCACTGTTGTTGGAATTTTTTCTCCCGTTCAAAAATTGTCTAACTTAAAAAAGTTTGGGGGTCTGTATTTTAAAGGTTAAGAAAATTAAGTGATATACCTTATTTGGGTGGGATTCTCATTCAATTTCTTGTGATCATTTATTGAAGCCATATTATCATCCCCTTCTAATAACATACAATGCTCTAATGTGCATAGAGATATTTTGTTAAGCAACATTTAAACAGATAACCAACCCTTTGATTGCACAACCCATTGTCTGGAGCTCCAGATCATGGTAATTAGTTGCGCCTGTTTATTGGTGTCATTGCCAGACATTTCAGAAGTGTGTACCATTTTTAACATCTCTAGTAAAATTATGTTTTTTAGAATGAGCTTTATTTATTACACCTTTTTCTATATTGTCATAAATGGCATGTCTTTAAACAAAATAAATATCCACATAAAACTGTGACATATCTGTGACAAAAATTATTATTTAACTATCTTTAATATAGTTGCTGCAATGTAATTCCAAGGAATAAAAAATATTGACTGCACCTATTGTCCAATAGTTTTAGGCACCTTAACTGTCCAATTTGGTCAATTTAAAGCAATATTAGAAAGATTTTTAAGAAGATAATTTTCTATAAAATATTTAATTTTATGTTTCACCTTTTTGACCTCTTTAGAAAGCTCCAACATCGATAAACTCAACTTTAATGTGAACGAATTTGCATGATTAATATCAAAGACAAAATAAGACAATAAAGGAGGTTAGGTGAAGGTACTCTAAAAATAAAAGTAAAATTTGACAACCAAAACTAATTCTAAAATTTTCTACTATGGGAAGGTGCTAATTCAATTTAAAGAAAGCATGTTCTGAACTCACCATAAGGTCCCAGTACATCCTGTGTAAACCCTATTCACGGGTTGTTTTTACACAATGGCATAGACTCGAAATAAAGTATTACCAAACTTTACCAATAAACTGTAAACAAATATGATAAATATACAAGCAAAATAACAAGTTAATGTTGAATTTCAAATCCTTCTCGTCTTTTCTTAAGCATAAAATGAATTTGAAAATTTTGAAAATAGATTTTAATTTCCTTATAAGGATGTTGTTTTTATATGTCGTCTTTATGACAGGTAAATATTTTATAAATATATTTCTTAAATTATATATAAAAGAAAATATTATACAATAATATCAAATTAAATCAAAAGTATTTCAACTTGTTTTATTTTTTTTGGTACTAAACTCATCCCTGACTTAAATGAGAGAAAAGGTTTGTTTTGAATCAGATTGCAGAAAGAACATAATATTAAAATACACAATAGTCTCTTTGTGAGTTTAAATTTATAACATTATTTTTTGTTAATGAATTAATGAAAATTATTTTGTTTAAAATTTGACTAAATGACATCTCGTATAATATACTTTACATTCCATCTTAAAAATAAATCTGTAAGGTGTATATATATGTTTAGATATCTGTAAACCACCAATTTATGACTATTGATTTTTGATCAGCTGTAGGTTTCAATACTAGATGTTTTTTTAAGTAGCGCAGCTACTCTAAATCTAGAGAATAAATCTAATTTTGCTTAGAATTTAGGTGTTTTAAACATTGTAAATTAAAGATTTTATTTTAATAATTAATATTTTACAACAATATCTTCTAAAAACTGTGAGGAAGTTTGATAAAATTACGTTTATTTTGCAAGCTTGTTTGAAAATATTTCATTATTTTTATAATTCTGACAAAATAGATTTTTGTTTAAATAAATAACATAGCCACAAAAAGGTTTAAGTAGTTATTGAAATATTTTATTACTATTCTTGCTAATTAACCCTTAACGGTCGGGGGGGGGGGCGTTGAACGCCCCCCCATCCGGTTTTTTCTATCTCATTTTCTGTGTGTGAAAGATAAAGAGCCCAAACTGCTTGACTTTTTAAGTATGGGTATGACACACAACTGAGAGTTGGAATTTTTTGAATATCTCCATCCTGGCGGGCACAGGATGCCAGCAAACCTGGCAGGGTCATCCAGGTAAAGAGCAAAAATATTTTTTTGACTAAAACAAAGCATTCTATCATACCAAAATACTAAAAAAATCCTCCAGTAGTACATCCTTATATGAAATACAGGTGTTCAAGTCACTTTCAGGTTCCAGGTATGATCCTGCAGGTCCTGATCCTCCAGGTCTCCAGAAATCTTTAAAAGGCTCCTGTGGCCGCAATTTTTGACTTAGAGACTTCAAATTTTAAACTTAAGCTTTTCTTACATGTCTACATAACGTATTAAAATTTCATGAAGATCCGCCGCCGTTTTCCCGCCGACCGCCGACTGCGGCGGCTGGCAGCTGCCAAGTACAGCTGCGGCCGCTGAAATTTATATTTTGATATTTCTAATGTAAAATTTACATAAAAATAAACATTTTCTGGGAAAAAAATTTTCTTCTAGCTTCAAAAATAAGAAAATTACAGCCGTTTGAAATTTTTACATAAAAAAGACCTAAAAACAAAGGTTGTTAAATAAAAGGGTGAAGGAAGCGAAAATTTACTTAGACTTATAAAAGGTCGGAAATTCATTATCATACAGGGGACTTGCACAAAAAAATTTAGCCCTCTAGCTCTAATAGGAACTGAGATAATTAGGGGGGGCGTTGAACGCCCCCCCCCCCCGACCGATTAAGGTGCGGCAAGGGGCCCGACTGTAAAGGGTTAAATATTCGTTAACTTTGTTTAATTTGCATTTTTAAAATAGACAAGAAAAATATCCTACTTAAATGCTAATTTTATAAAGTTATCTTAAACCTTTTCCAAAAGTTTGTTTTATAAAACTTTTTGGATCTACTGCAGTTCACAGTAAAATATTGCTGGTAACGAATATTGCCAAAAATCTATGAATTTTAATAGCTGCTAGCTGCCAAACGGCTAAACGTACACATACATGTACACACACTGTTTTAAGCGGCATAAGAAGGCCTACCAATAATCTGGAATAGCCATAAATCAATAATGCAGAATTATCTCGCAGTGCAGAGAAATGCGCGAAAAAGGCCTCTTTTACTCGTTTTTTCTTCAGTGAAGATTTCCCTGTGCATCATTGGATCTTGGCTATTCCAGATTATTTGTAGGCCTTCTTATACCGCTTAAATGGTGTGCGGGTATGATCTGTACGTTCAGCCGTTTGGCAGCTAGCAGCCTTTAAAATTCATAGATTTTTAGCAATATTTGTTACCAGCAATATTTTACCGTGAACTGCAGTAGATCCAACTTTTTTATTTTTCATTGATTTTATTGATTATATAGGTTAAAAAAATCAAAAGTATTTTTCAAAGGCTATAGATAAATTTTGATTAATTTCAATTTTTGATTTTTAAAATTTTTTTAAAAATCTGCAAGAATATGCATGTCTTTTCAAAGAATAGATTATATAAAAAACAAAATTAAACATATTCAGGCTATCAAAAAGCAAAAAATATTCTTTTTTACCATTAAATCACAAATATTTAAAATCATTAGATTTTAAGCTTATTTTGCATGGAAACACATTTTTTCAGTTATTTTTTCTCAACAATGGATCTTAAATGATTATTACTGAAAACTTTTATGAAAATGTTATTATACAAAACTTCAAATAAAGGAAATAATTGCCGTTTGCGAAAATGTGTGCAAAATGTTGCCAATATCTCGTTAGAAGGGACTTAATGGATTTGAATTATTACTGCTTACGAGTTAGTGGACTATAAACTATTAGAAAAGTATCACTTTAAGGTGAAATTTTGAGGGTCAACTTTTTTTTTTTTAAATTAAAATTTTTAAAATTACTAACCTAACAATGAATTTGCATGATGAATATAAAAGACAAATAAGGCAATAAAGGAGGTTAGGTGAATAAAAGTAAAATTTGACAATCAAAAGTAATTTTAAAATTTTCTACTATGGGAAGGTGCTAATTCAATTTAGGGAAAGCATGTTCTGTACTCACCATAAGGTCCCAGTACATCCTGTGTAAACCCTTTCCACGGGTTGTTTTACTAACCTAACAAGCCTTCTGGTGGGGTGTGCATACTCTGAACTAAAAAATATAAGGTATCTAAAATGTTTATATTTAGGATGGACAAGTCTTATGGTTGCAGCAGAGAAAGGAAACACAGAAGTAGTCAGACTACTTCTATAAACTATATTTATATATTGTATATTTAGAATATTCTATCTATCTACCTATAGTCTATTTCTATCTATATATCTCTTTACACTGCTCTCTGTATATCACTGCGAATTTTAAAAGAAAAAAAAGTTGACCCTTAAAATTCCACCTTGAAGTGATACTTTTCTAATAGTTTATAGTCCACTAAGTCGTAAGCAGTAAAAATTAAAATCCATTAAGTCCCTTCTAACAAGATATTGGCAACTTTTTGCACACATTTTCGCAAACGGCAATTATTTCCTTTATTTGGAGTTTTGGTTAATAAAATTTTCATAAAAGTTTTCAGTAATAATCATTTAAGATCCATTGTTGAGAAGAAATGACTGAAAAAGTGTGTTTCCATGCAAAATAAGCTTAAAATCTAATGATTTTAAAAATTAGCGATTTAATAGTAAAAAAAAAATATTTTTAACTTTTTGATAGCCTGAATATGTTTAATTAATGTTTTTTTTTATATAATCTATTCTTTAAAAAGACATGCATATTCTTGCAGATTTTTAAAAAAATTTAAAAAAATAAAAATCGGAATTAATCAAAATTAATCTATAGCCTTTAAAAAATACTTTTCATATTTTTAACCTATATAATCAATAAAATCAATGGAAAATAAAATATTTTTATAAAACAAACTTTTGGAAAAGGTTTAAGATAACTTCATAAAAGTAGCATTTAAGTAGAATATTTTTCTTGTCTTTTAAAAAAATGCAAATTAAACATAGTTAACGACTATTTAATTAGCAAGAATGGTAATAAAATATTTCAATAACTGCTTAAACCTTTTTGTGGCCATGTTATTTACTTAAACAGAAAATTTATTTTGTCAGAATTATAAAAATAATGAAGTATTTTCAAAAAAGCTTGCAAAATAAACGTAATTTTATCAAACTTCCTCACAGTTTATAGAGGTTATTGTTGTAAAATGTTAATTATCAAAATAAAATCTTCAATTTACAACGTTTAAAACACCTAAAAGTAAATTCTAAGCAAAATTAGATTTATTTCCTAGATTTAGAGTAGCTGCGCTACTTAAAAAACATCTAGTATTAAAACCAATCAGCTGATCAAATTGCTATAGACATTATTTGTTGGGTTGTTATTAACTGAAACATTTATTTTCTTTTTAATTCTAAAACGATGCTTGCCATGCTGAAATCGCTACGCCCCCAGCAATCATTATGAGCACTAGAATTTAATCCCCTCTATTTTTTAATTTAAGTTTTACAAAAAAAAAAAACAAGGATCACATCTGTTCAGCGGATAACGAGTTCCTTTGCTAGAGACAGATATACATACATCCCATTATTTCCATATAAGGACTAGCGGCTACGTACCCTTAAAGTGTTCACGAAGCTGGGAAAAAGTTGATATATGTCACTGGTTAATGTTTTTTAAGAGTACTTTTTTGAGAATTAAGTCTTAAATACTTCCCATTTAAAAATAAATCAATTAAAAAAACGAATTTATTCCCTTGAAAACATCGTTGTATTTTGAGTTTTATTATACATATCTTAAAACCTATCAAAATCGACAAATAACAATCTTTTTGTTGAAGTTTACTTGCAAATTTAGAGTAGAATAAATTCTTTTGTTACATACATATTAAACTAACCAAAAAAGTTTGTAATTTCTTTTTACGGGGAGATTAAATGATTTTTACCAAAAATCGAAAAGATATTACCAAATATGGGTATAAGGTCAGCTGATTTATAGTTGTCGATTGTGTAACATAGCACCCTCATCCTATCTCAATATTTACTACTTGCTAAAAAAGCTTCAACATACTGCAGAGCTAAAAATACGATTAGGCCCCCACATAATTGGGGGATTTTACTATAGATTGAGAAAGTTTTTAGCTATTATGGTTTTTTTATTTTGGGGTAAAATTCTTGCTTAGATTATATTTGATTAATTAACTAAAATCTATAAAAGATATTTAAAAGAAACATTCTTTGAAACATGAATTAATTTGCTATAAGCGTTTTCTGAGTACAGCACAGCCAGGTTAAATTAAATACACACACACACAAACATACATAGGACTCCACAGAACTTGATTGTTTAATACTTCAAAACATGGAATAAGATAAAGAGACAACACAAATTATATTCTTTTAATATTAATCTGTTATTCATAGATGTACATTAATTAAAGCAAGGCTTTTATCTTAATCCTAAACACAATGTAAAGATGGTTCTTGAGGTAATAAATCAAGTCAGTTACCAATAAACCTATACAAAAATTGAAATAAAATAACATGTTTTTTCAGTTATGGGAATAAAATTATTTACTTTTTATAGCTATTGAAATTTTCCCATACTGGTCCAAACTTACAACTTAAAATACACTGAAGGGATTGCGACTTTTACAATATTTAGTAATGTTTGGTTTCTATACTTCAACTTAACAAAATCCGTTGGTACCATTTGTACCACAAAAGATAAGGAGGGGGACGGAGAATGGAAAAGGGAAACATGAATGCACAAGGTAAGTGAATGAGTGTGTGTGTGTGTGTGTGTATAATGACAGATATATAATTGAATTCGACACATTACGAGATTATTTTACAATGATAAAATGCTTTTTTTTATGTAAATACTATAAAAAGACTGCTATATTTTATGCTGAATATGAGCAGCAAATGATATTTGTTTATTCTATTTAAACATTTTAATTCTTAAATATCATGCTTTCTACAGATTTAAATCAATTTTTCTTTTGTCACTATACCTGCATAAACAAAGCGGTATTTGGTTAATGATTTTTTAAAATAAACCAAACTTTTTCATTACATTTTAGAGAAAGTTCAAAGATAAATATTAAAAGAGATATATTACAAAAATATTTTCTAAGTATCAATTTTTTTGTTTTTATCTGCAAGCGAAGAAATAACTTATTTTCTCTTAGTTTAATTGATGCTCAGATTTTAACATTATTTTCATGTGGAAACACACTCCGCATTTTAAACTGATTTTTTTCTAACTTAACTGAACTTTTAAGGCATAATTCTTTGAAAATTACTTAAAATATAAAAAAAGGTAAACGAAAATGCATTTTGAAAAATTAAATTCGCGATCACTTTAAATCCTCTAGGGACACTTGGGGATAGGAAGGGGAGGGAGGGGGGGGGGGGTGGAGAGTTGCAACTAATCTTAAGATCATAGTTTTTCAAAAATTTTGGAGGGTTATTTTTTGTTAGGAGCAATTTTTATATTGTGGAGGTACCCTTTCCCAAAATGGTTATAAACATGGCCAGGACATATGTATATAAAGCTTTAATGTAAAGAAAAACCATATCTGTCCAGCAGTTAGCGAGATCCTTTGAGACAAATAGATAAATAGACATCATGTTACTGTTATATAAGGATAAAAATCAAAGACAACCAAGCTTTTTTGGGATTCAAATTAAAAAAAGAGTTATGCGACAGGTTTGTGGGTAAAATGATGCACGGAGTATCAAAATGCAGTTTCACACTAACTTGAAACTTATATTGTGGGATCAGAACAAAAATTTTAGTATTATTTTTTTATGAACATTCTTCTTATTAATAATTTTGACAAACTGAATTTGTGATGTATTTTTATTCATGAAAGTACCCCCTTGCAAAAATTTCAGAACAAACTAACATGCTAAAATTTATTGGGTTATACTTTGATCATTGTCAAAATAAAACATTTATGACAACAACCATTAGTAGCAAAGCACAAAAAATTTTGTAATGGTCAAATGCACAAAGTGAGAGCAGATGTTAAGTTTTCTTAACAAATACAAATGAGAGGAGAGAATATGTAATATGTCTTTTGAAGCATGACCAACAGACAGACAAAAAGGCATTGTAAAGAATAAATGTCAAAAGAATCTTCACTGAATATTTCAGCTGTCTCCAATAAGACCTAAGAAAATTACATTTTCCCCTTAGTGTTACGGACTAACTAACACACAGAAAAAGTGAATTATGGAGTAGCTTCACCACTAAAGATTTGATTCTGAATAGTATTAGCTCAAACACCCCCTCACTCCTAAACAAAGCAGCTTCACATTGCTGAAATCTAATATGAATTATCATAAACATAAACAGTCCTTTTAAAGAAGATTGTAATTATAGAGTAGCAGCACTTAACTACTTAACTATAATTAAAGAAGAAAGTTATTTATAGATACAAATTTATTTAAATATGCTCTGATGAAAATTCAATTGTAGCTCTCAGTAGAAAATAAAATATTAATAAAAAATAAAATAAAGGCAGCAGTTAGTAATATTTAAGTAAAAAAGGACCTAAAAACAAAGGTTGTTAAATAAAAGGATGATGAAAGCGAAAATTTACTTTGACTCACTTATAGTCGGAAATTTATTATCAAACAGGGGACATACACAGAAATTTTAAGACCTCTAGCTCTAATAGTGGCTCAGATAATAGGGGAGGGGGCGTCGAACACCACCCCCTCACCCCTGACCGATAAAGATGCGGCAAGGGGCCCGACTGTTAAGAATTAAGTAAATTATACAATATGACATTTAGTCAAATTTCAAACAAATATTTTTTCATTAATTCATTTATAAAAATCAATATTATAAATATGAACTCACAAAGAGACGTTGTATGTTATCATAATACATTTAGTCTGCTATGTAAAACAAAACAAATTTTTTTCTTCTTTCATTGCAGGGATGATTCTGGTACAAAAAAAAAAACAAAAAAATAAATTATTTTTAATTTAATTTGATATTACCGTACAATATTTTTTTATATACATAATTTAAGAAATATATTCATAACATCTTCACCTGTCATAAAGACGACATATAAAATCAACATCCTGATAAGGATATTAAAGTTTATGTTAAAAATTTTCAAATTCATTTTATGCTTAAGAAGGAACGAGAAGGAATTGAATCTCAACATTAACTTGTTATTTTGCTTGTATATTTATCATATTTGTTTACAGTTCATTGGTAAAGTTTGGTAATACTTTATTTCGAGTCTATCATGCAGTGATATATATAACTGTACTCTGAGCTAAAGAATATACAATGTATATAATATATTTATATCTAGGATTGACAAGTCTTATGTATGCAGCAAAGTATGGAAAAACAGAAGTAGTCAGAATACTTCTAGAATATGGAGCCGATGTCAACATTAAAAAAAATGTGTTTGGTTAGTTACATAATCTCTATATCTCTTACTTTATCTCTCTCTATCTATCTATATATCTATCTATCTATTTATCTATCTATTTATTTATCTATCTATCTATCTATCTATCTATCTATCCATCTATCTATCCATCTATGTATATATTTATCTATCTATCTATCTATCTATCTATCTATCATTTTCTATCATATTCTATCTATCTATTAGTCTATCTATATATCTCTTTATACCTCTTTCTGTACAGGGCGTTTAAAAAAAAACTGCGTTTTCCGGTTTTGGGAAACAACCAGTAGGAATATATAATTATATATTCTTATTCTCTATAAAAATATGGATTAATTTTATAAAAGGCGAGCTCTTCGCTTGTTTCTCTCTGTCACTGCTGTGCGCTTACGGCCACTAAAAGTGCGCCCTGGAGATTTCTTACTGTTACAATTATGCATAGTCCAATTAGATATTTGTTTCTTCATAATATTTCTCACTGTATTTTTCTATGGTGGTTGCGATGTAGGAGATCTTTCCATATATCCTTGTAGAAGTTTTTTTTTCCTTTCATTAAATTTAGAGTATTCAAGTAAAAGAAAAGTCCTTTGTTCTGAAGTAAACTGTTTACGTATCATTGTTGATAGTTTTAAGATGTAATCAAAACTGAATATAACATTATATCCCCCCCCCCCCCTTCAACACCTTATATTAAGGGCCTAATGTTACACAATTCTGGTCAAACTTTAAAATCTCCGCCTACTTTTGGCATCTAATTGAACTGGAACTACTTAATGGACATTTATAATCCACGCCTCTCCCCCTCAAATATGGATCAAATGTTTAATATTTACGGTCAAACCATAAATCTCAAGTGCATACATCAACATTTAAGCTATAAATTTGTAGGTTGCACTTTTAAGTAAATAAAACAAACTGCAGTAACTTTTTTGTTTTTAAAGATAACTTCTTGGGATAAAAAGTATTTTAATTTTTATGTTATAATCTAAAATACTATAAAGAGTTAGTCACCTAAAGTTTGTTCAACCAAGAGAAATGAGAAATATTTCAATTTGTAAGGATCTAAAAAGCGTTTTTTTGGGAAAAAAAAGGGAAATAATGACAAAAAATTAAACATGCACTTTCATTTAACCATTTGCCATATTATTAATGGGATTTTAGAACTTTTTTCTCAAAAATTTAAAAGTTATTTCAATCAAATTGATATATCAAATTTAACATCAAGCATTTTTCTCCTACATGTACCTATCATAAAAGCCGTATTTTTAGAGATATTAAAAAACACCTTAAGCAAATCTGGTGTACATTTTTACATAGAATATGGACCTATAATCATTTTTGTCATACTCCTACTGGTTGTTTCCCAAAACCGGAAAACGCAGTTTTTTTTTAAACGCCCTGTATATCTATAACTGTACTCCTAACTAAAGAATATACAATGTATCTAACATATTTATATCTAGGATGGACAAGTCTTATATTGGCAGCACAGAATGGAAACACAGAAGTAGTCAGACTACTTCTAGAACATGGAGCTAATGTCAACCATAAAGAAAATATCTTTGGTTAGTTACATAATATTATTATACTATATAGTGTATATTTAGTATATTCTATCTATATATATATATATATATTTATCTATCTCTGCAACATCTCTCTGTATATCTATAACTGTACTCTGAACTAAAGAATATATAATGTAACTAATATATTTTTATCTAGGAAAGACAAGCCTTATGTGGGCAGCAGAGGATGGACATACCGAAACAGTCATACTACTTCTACAATATGGAGCTGATGTCAACTATAAAGCTAATGATGGTTAGTTACATAATATTATTATACTATATAGTGTATATTTAGTATATTCTATCTATCTATATATATATATTTATCTATCTCTGCAACATCTCTCTGTATATCTATAACTGTACTCTGAACTAAAGAATATATAATGTAACTAATATATTTATATCTAGGAATAACAAGTCTTATGGTTGCAGCACTGTATGGAAACACAGAAGTAGTTAAACTACTTCTAGAACATGGAGCTCATGTCAACTTTAAAGATAATGATGGTTAGTTATAACATTATACTATATTTGTATCTTTAGTATATTATATCTTTATTTTTATATCCATTTATCTGTATACCTCTCTCTGTATATCTATAACTCTACTCTGAACTAAATATTATATTTATTTTATCCATCTATACATTCATTTAACTATAAAAGGCTAACTCACAAACAAAATATGAATTTACATATTTATTCAGACATTACAAATTGTTTTGTGCATGTTTGCATATTTAACTATATATATCTATCTATCTCTCCACATAAATCTTTCTGTATATCTATAACTGTTCTCTAATGTATGTATCTAATGTATGTATCTAATATATTTGTATTTAGGAAGGACAAGTCTTATGCATGCAGCATACCATGGAAATAGAGAAACAGTCATACTACTTCTACAATATGGAGCTGATGTCAACTATAAAGCTAATGATGGTTAGTTACATAATATTATTATACTATATAGTGTATATTTAGTATATTCTATCTATCTATCTATAGTCTAAATATCTATCTATGTACACCTCTCTCTGTATATCTATAACTGTACTCTGAACTAAAGAATATATAAAGTATCTAATATATTTATATCTAGGAAGGACAAGTCTTATGGTTGCAGCAGAGTATGGAAACACAGAAACAGTCAGAATACTTCTTGATCATGGAGTTGATGTCAACCATAAAGATAATGATGGTTAGTTACATAATATTATTTTACTATATAGTTTAGTATATTATATCTATTCATTTATCTATCTATCTCTCCACATATCTCTGTATATCTATAACTGTACTTTGAACTAAAGAATATATAATGTAACTAATATATTTATACCTAGGAAAGACAAGTCTTATGGTTGCAGCAGAGAAAGGAAACACAGAAGTAGTCAGACTACTTCTAGAACATAGAGCCGATGTCAACAATAAAGATAATTATGGTTAGTTACATTATATTATTTACTATAATTATATAATGTATCTTTAGTATATTCTATCTATCTATGTACACCTCTTTCTGTATATCTATAACTGTACTCTGAGCTAAATAATATATAATGTAACTAATATATTTATATCTAGGAGAGACAAGTCTTATTCATGCAGTAAGGAAAGGAAACACAGATATAATCAGACTACTTCTACAACATGGAGCCAATGTCAACCATAAATATAATTATGGTTAGTTACATAATATTATTAAACTATATTTATATATTGTATATTTAGTATATTCTATCTATCTATCAATTTCTGTATACCTCTCTCTGTATATCTGTAACTGTACTCTGAACTAAAGAATATATAATGTAACTAATATATTTATATCTAGGATGGACAAGTCTTATGGTTGCATCATGGTATGGAAACACAGAAGTAGTCACACTACTTCTAGAACATGGAGCCAACGTGAATCATAAAGCTAATGATGGTTAGTTACATAATATTATTTTACTATATAGTATATCTTTAGTATATTCTATCTATCTATACCTCTCTCTGTATATCTATAACTCTGAACTAAAGAATATATAATGTAACTAATATATTTATATCTAGGATGGACAAGTCTTATGGTTGCAACAATGATTAGAAACGCAGAAACAGTCAGAATACTTCTAGAACATGACGCTGATGTCAACAATAAAGATAATGATGGTTAGTTACATAATATTATTATACTATATTTGTATCTTTAATATATTTCATATAAATATTAACGTTGGAATTATTTTCTTATCTATTCATTAATAGTTCTAATTGCTATTTAACAGTTTAATTATCTATCTATTTATCTAATTATCTTTCTGCATGTAAATATCTTTCTATCAATTTATCTTTCTTTATAATGAATTAAAAACTCACAAATGTATTTATTAAAATTAGAATTTATTTTGTATTATTAATAGTTTGATGCACAGATATGTATACATTCTTCTTTAAACTTCTTTAATCAGTCTCTCACACTTCCTCTCTCTCTCACTCTCTCACACTCTATTTCTCTCTCTTTCTCTATTTCTATCTCTATCTATCTATCTCTCTCTTTCTCACTTGCTCACACTATCTCTCTCTCTCTCTTTGTCTATTTCTATCTCTATCTATCTCTCTACTCAGTAATACTTTGCTATGTTGCTTGTCCATTTACCTTGTAAACATTATGTTTATGTGTACAATTCAAATATAGTTTATGCCAACTTAATAAACGAAATAAAAGGTTTATGGTTGGTTTATCAACAACAATAGCAATATTGTAATCATATTATGACTATTATCATTTAACATGGCAAATTTTGACTGCGTTAATATATGTATATTATTAAATAATCAATAAATATCATAGAGAACACAGCTCTGGATTGGGCTCTTAATGAATATCCTTGGGAAACTGAAGAAAGAATAAAAGAAAAGAGAGAAATAGTAGAAATACTTAGAAAAAATGGTAAGCTTTTCAAGAAATGTGAAAATGTTGTTAAAAAATCATCACATATAGATATAGTCTTTAGTTTATTCAATAGGCGTGCAGTGCAGAGGTTATGGGGCCCTTATTTCGAAATTAAGGGGGGGGGGGAGGAGGGAAAATCTTGGTTAATCATAAAGGTTTTTTGATTTGTCCTTTAAGATAACCAAGTAACTAATTTAGTTGAAAATTTTAGGGAAATTCCCATAGATCCTAAAAGTTAAAATCTTTTTTAGGAGCTAAGAAAGGAAGTGAGATTGAGTAAAGTCAGAATAACAACAATATAACAAGGTAAAACATTTAGATAAATTCTTTAAGAACAAAAGAGTTAGCTATATGAGTGCTCTCATTTTTAGTGCCTATCGAGCACATTGTGAAGTACATTTTTTTTTATACCAACTTACCTATATATTTAGCTATTTACTTATCTGTATATACATCTAGTAATTGCTATTTGTTTACTTAGCTATGTCAGAAACGTATCCCTATTATAATCTTTAATTCTAAACCTATAACTGTTTAAATTCATAAGGCAGATAAGGCAGGAGATTTTTCCTTTCTATCTATAATCTATATATATATTTATTTATCTAAACATATCTTTATATATATTTGCTTAATTGCCTATCTCGAAATATCTAATCAAAAAGTCTCAATAAACAGACAAAAAAACTCTTTCTAATTTTTAGCTTCTCTATATCTATCTATTAATATTTCCAGTTTATCTGTCTATATCGTATATCTGTTATTAATTCCAATATAATTTTGATTAATTAATATAACAATTATTTCAGAACAGAACTGCTTTGGGTCCACAGAATGATTACCTACAATGCTTTATTATTTTGAAATATTGTGCCTTTTTTATAAAATATATAAAAATTGATTATTGTATGATTCATGATTTTCAAAATAAGAATATTTAGATTTTAAAGTTTTTTTACTTATAATTTTAATTTTGTTTAGTAGCTTAGCTACTTTTAATTTACTTTGTCTGTCAGTTACAAGTCTGAAAGACCTATTTTAACTTAAATCTTGAGTCTTAAAAAGATGCTTTATATGTTCTAAAAGGTTTTATGGATACTTTCAATCATTGACTCTTAATATATTTTGTTAGATGTTGGTTATTTTATTTAGTGTTGCTACTCTAATGATCAATTGTCATTTCTATCCTATTATAACTAGGATGACACTATCCATAAAAGCAAAGCTCTAAAGATTGAGAATATTTCAAATTAACAAAAACAATTGTTGAGAGTTTAAAGTTAATAAGCAGAAAATTCATTTTTATATCCGAAGATTGCATTAAATGTGATGAAAAATATGGAATACAGGATAAAGATTAAAGACATACTGACATTTTTATGGAAATGCTTCGCTTATCAATCAATATTCCAGGTGAATGAATTGTCAAAAGGTCAAAAATCTGCATTCTTTAAATGGACTTTCTGGTGCTGATCTTTTTTTTTTAAATTGTACTTTACTGTTACAAGAATCATCCTGCAAAGTTTTAAATTGATAAGAACTAATCCTTATGTGTGGCTCAATCATAGGTTATGGTTGCAACAGACTCTAATTATAGAAAATCTAAGACTTTAAAAAGTAGTAAAGTTCTTTTGTGTGTCTACTAAGACCTCAATGACTAAACAGATGGATTTCATCATTTTATAGAAACTTAATAAGGGTCCTGGATACAGGATAGTTTATTTAAATATATAAATGGTTTTAGTCTTTTTTCACCTTCCTCCTCCATTAAAAAGAGATTTATTGATGTTTCAAGTATTTATAGTGATTTTATTATAAGAATCAATGAAGGTACTCAACTAATTTTGGTAGTTCATGCTGAAATTACAAGCAAAATTCCTAATATCAGAAACTGTGGCGACTATTAATCTAGGTTTCTAATAAATTCTAGGAGAAAAAGTATAGGTCCGATGGAAAGTGTTATCTTTTTCAGCCCGCACAGCAAAGATTTTCCAGTCCGTTGGTGCGCACGTGAGATAAAAAGTGATCAAAAGCAACCTAAACAATATATTTTTAGCCAAATTATAAGAAAGGGCAGTCTGCGGCAGCCTGTACCAGTGCCAAATAACATTTAATCATGAAAATAACAATGACTTACAGTGATTTCAATTAATTAAAACAAGAAAATATGGATAAAATAAGAAAAATATTAAAAATTAAAAAATCGCCCAAATTTGAAATTCAGCTGGAGCAAAACCAGTTAAACATACAAAATATTTTACTTTACATATAATTTAGCCAATGCTAATGCCTACAAAAATGTATTTCAGCAAGAACTTGATTGGACAACTCCTTCTCCCCCCAAATGTCCATTAAAACTCCGAGAACGGCAAAAATCGCCGAAAATCACGCCTTCGGCGGCAAATAACGGCCAAACGGTCCGCCGGAGGCGAATCCAACAGAAGTAAGATATGTCTGCCTCAAAAAGTTCTTCAACATCAAAGAGATGTTTCAAGTCTCTAAAACGACTCCTTCCTACCTTTTTTAGGGTAAAACCGTTTTTTTTGACAAAAAATAAAAAATCGCCCAAATTAGAAATTCTGCTGGAGCAAAACCGGTTACAAAAAATTTTACTTCACATAAAATTTATTTAATGCAATTGCCCACAAAAAAGTATTTTAGCAAGAACTTGATTGGACAACTCCTTCCCCCCATAAATGTCCATTAAAACCTCGGGAACGGCAAAAATCGCGCCTTCAGCAACGAATAACGGCCAAACGGTTCGCCGGAGGCGAATCAAACATAAGTAAAGAAATGTCCGCCTCAAAAAGTTTTTTAACATTAAAGAGATGCTTGAAGTCAATAAAACGACTACTTCCCCCCCTTAAAGGGGAAAAACTGAAAAAACGCGATTTTCAAAAGTATGCCCACTTCGTGGGGTTGGGGGGCACTGAACCCGTCACCCCAGGGTCACCAAATATAAAGTTTAGGGATGCTAGGATGCTGAATTTTCAGCCTGCGAAAGTCCCGTGTCATTATCTCTTACGAGAAAAAAGTTATTCTTTGTGGATTAAAACGAAAACGTGTTTTTTTGGTGGATTTTCATGATGAAATGGCACCATTGGCATTTTTTAGGCCATTTTTTCGCGGTTTTTCCTCCGCCACGCCCAAACGGTTTGAGATAATCTCTCGGGACCTTTTGCCCAATCTAAGTCTAGATATTCCTGAGGTCCATGAAAAAAAAATCCCAAATCGGATGAAGCACGACGTCGCTACGCGCCGTTGAACTTTGCCCATCGGCGATTTTTGCCCCCTCCAACCCTTTTTTCGCGCCATTTTTCTAAGCAAAGATTATAATTATAATTTTTTTGCTTACGCAAAAAGATCACAATTATTGGATTAATCTTTGCTAAATTCTCTAGGTTTCAAAAATTAAGAAGCAGAACATTAATCTATAAGTATAAAAGAAAATGTTTATAAATTTGTTGCAAAACTGAGTAAATACAGAATACACAGTAAAAAAGATATAGTTTTAGCGCACAGACAAACATCATGTTAATTTTATAAAAGGATTACCATGTACATTATTCTGCTGCCAAAACTGGAATTTTTAAAATTCAGTTTAACAGATTTCTCTTTATTCACTTGGTAAATTTTTTTCATATCTAATTTTTAAAATCTTTACAACTTTTATGTACTATCATAAAACATTGAGTTAATATAAAAATCTTTTTTGGGATCGCAAAACCTACCCCCCCCCCCCTTCCTCTCATTTCGAGGATATTACATATTGAAAACGGGGTGCTGCCACTTTTACCACTAGCAAAAATACAACCAAAGTGTTTTTGACAAAAGTGGCTGTATTTTTGGCAATATAACAAAAACCGCTCATAATTTAAAATGGAGAACATAAAATTAATATAAAAATTATTTTTAATCATTTTCAAATTTATTAAAATAGAGAATGCTTAGGTAATAAAGAGGTATGAATAAATTTGTAATTGTATTATGGAGATGCTACACTTACCTAAATATACAAAGGAAAGGAATATATTTAAATCACCTTTAAACCTAACCTAATGCTATAGAAAGATTAGTATTGTTAAAACTTTAGGGTATAGTCCCTTTCGTGGCAACGCAACTTAAGGGGCGATTATTCATTTTTTTTCACAGTAGCTTTTTTCTTATGTCTAGCCCCTGCGGAGGCTCTAACCCTGTGGGGTCAATTGCCTATCCCTGTGTGGCAACCACCTAACCCAAATATAACCTAATCTAAAATAACTTAAGGGGCGTTGCCTTGAAAGGGACCATAACCAAACTTCAATAAACTTGTTAATATACACTATATGTTATTGGGAATAGAAGCTTCGGGTCACATGAAGGAAACGAAGTTGCAGGTTTCATCATACTTTCACAGTAGCTCCAATAACCATTCAAAAGCTACTGTGAAAATACGACGAAACCAGAAGCTGCCCTGCAATTGGAACCAGGAAACGTGCGTCCTTCGTTCTTGTCCCTCACACTAGATCAAATAACCATAGGATTAGAAATTTCAAAAATCAAATAAATAGTACATTAAATTAAATAATAAAATCATTTTGTTTAAAATGGTCACACAGACTTTTGAGCTGATAACGAATTTTAAAAGCAAGCTTTCAAGTAAATAGAATGTTTCCTTAAACAAAATTATTTCTAGATTAAGACTATTTGTAGAAAAGTTTAGACACTGTTGATTGGTGGGGAGGGTGGGGACATTGGAATGTTTATCATATTAGTCCCCAAAGCTTTACATAACAATTTCTTATTCGTTGGTTCAACAATTTTGGGGACTTTTATTATATTATGATTGATTTGTTCATAAAGTTGAGTGTCCAAACGTTTTAACTACAAATTGTAATCTAAAGAAGGATGCATTTTGTATATGATAATTGGGGTTGTACATTAATTTATTAGCCATTGTCTTATCCCTTTACATCCCTGTTTGGTTGGTTTTAATTGTAAGCTCTGTCTATTTGGATCTTATAAGAAAATTGGCGATAAAATAAGATTACTATGATGGTAATTAACAAAATTATCAATTCTGTTGGTTTAAATTAATGGTTGAAAGTTTAAACAATGATAGTTTGTACAAAAAAGTTGTTTAATCATAAAAAAGTGTTAAAATTATTTGGGACCAGTATAATTTACAGTTCAATGTCTCCTCCCTCCCTGGCTGTCACGCTATAATTGTTTACTTTCGATTGACTGACAATTTGTTGAGCCTCGATTTAATGGATGTTGTCATCATTGTTTATTAAACATTTTACCTTAGTTGATGCTTATTACATTTTCATTTTTCAGATGCCAATAAAAACTAAAATTTAATTTTTAAAGTTCACAGATTTTTTACTTTTTATTTGATGGATTTTTTTTCATTTTTATTACTTGAAATATCTTCATCTACTTTAATGTTTAGGTAAAGCAAGAATTACAACATCCATAAAAGCAAAGCTCTGAAATGGTAGGACAAATGAACATTAACACTTGTAGAGTGTCAGAACTTAATAATTAGAATATTAATGTATAAAGTAGATACAAATTTTAAGTAAATTTGTTGAAAAACTGTTTAAAAACAGGATAATGTTTAAGGACTTCATTATAGAGCTGTGTATTATAACAATGTACTTTGTTGTCATAAGAATCAGTATTCCAAAAATTAGATCAATCAAATAACTTTATCCCATAAAATTTCCTGTTAAAAAAAGTTAAAAATCGACATGTTTAAAATGGACATACGGACATTCTGGTAACATTTATAGAGTTTCTATGCTTTCGAAATCCTATAAAACTACTACAGGAATCACCATTTAAAGTCTGAAATTGATAAGACAATAAGAAAAGAGCTAAACGTTACGGACTGACAACTGACGGATAAACCCCAATTAAAGAAAAGCTTCGCTTTTAAAAACAAGAAGGATATCATCAACAAAGGTGAAATTAGACAGACAGACAGACGGACAAATTGATTATAATATAAAATATTTACTTTATTCAAAGTCTGAAAAAATTTGATATATCTGTATCAAAATTACTTAAATATGCTTGATATATGCATACTTCTTTAATTAAAATTGAAAGCCAAGCTTATCTATAATTAAGGTTGGTCCGCACGTACATATATCCATCCAAAACAGATATCTCTTATTTAGTTGAGGCATGTTAGCATTGCCCTATCATTATCAAACTTTGATTTCTGGAACATTTAGGTATGATTTAAAAAGCACAGGGACTTTATAATCATTAGCAGAGAGTCTGTTTATAATCATCCTATTCATCTGATTTTTCAATTAAGATAACAAGGTACAATATTATAAGCATTCTTCAAGCGTTCATGTTTGTTTTCCCTTTCTTCTGATTTTAAAGCTTTTATTCTGGTGCATTCTCCCCCATATTATGGGGTTATCTTTACCTGCATATGTCAAGGGGCAGGTCACTTTTTGTGAATTTTAAGAAATCTTTGACAAGAACCTTTGCAGTCTTTATTATTATAAGACTGCCTTACGGTTTTGACTTTTCATCAATTTTGTAAGACCCCAAAAGAGCCCAGTAAGCTGAAACTGGGACCCTCCAACTCCATAATCTACTCCTGCCCAAACTGCTTGCTATCAATCAAACCAACCAACTCTAACAAACTGAAACTCAAACACCAAACCAATTTAAACATTATTAATTTAATTGTGTAGTTAGTCTTTATGTTAGTTATTAATATTTTATATGTATAACAGCTAACCCTTAACCTACTGACACATATCTAATTTTTATTTTGTATTTTACTTATTTCATTATGTATGATTTTTTTTTATAAAAATAAATCATTTTAACAACAACAATAATTCTAATGTCTCAAAAAATAAATATTTATACAAACAGTAAAAATCACGAAACCTTTTCACATAAAATATTTATAATTATAAGTAAATCACATATTCTAAATACTCTAAATCAATTTGATCAAAATATTACAATGATTGGATAAAGGATCCAAATGTTTGTTATCAAAGAAGACCTTGAAGATTCGCAATGATTGGTAGCTATAATTGCAACAAAAATACAAGGATACCAATATCTAGGAAAGAGAAAGGGTCTTCAATACGACCATTAGCAAAACGCATAAAAAACAAGGATGACAACATCCATAAAAGCGAAGCACTGAATCGGTAGGACAAACGGACATTAATACTTGTATAGTGTCTGAACTGTATAATCGGAATATAAATGTATAAGAGTCAAAGCAAAATTGTAAGTAAATTTGTCGAAAAACTGCTTGATACAGGATAATGTTTTTGGACATACTTACATCTTTAGGACTTGATTATAGAGTTGCTTTGCTTAAAATAATTTTCTTTGTTGTCCCAGGAATCAATATACAAAAAATAAAAAAATTGTTGTTTAAAAAGGAAAAAAATCAACATGTTTAAAATGGATGTACGGACATTCTGGTAATGATTTTAGAGTTGCTACGCTTTCTAATTCGTACCTAACTACTAGAGGAATCACCATGCAAAGTTTGAAATCGATAGGAAAATTCTAAATAAATTAAATTAATTAATAAGATCTAACTCTCGGACGGACGTGCGTACGGACCGACCCTAATTTTAGAGAAGCTTCGCTTTTAAAAATCTTGTGTATATTGAGCGGACAATACAGTAATGGTTAGTGAGTTGCTATGCCGCTTTCGAGATAATACCCATTACAGGATTCATCATGACAAGTCTAACATGCATAAATCTAAAAAAAAATCTATTAAAGATAGACGAATAATCCTAAATGAAGAAAAGCATTAACTTTTTAAATACTTCTTTGGAAGCAGCTTATAGTGCCTTTAAAGTGATCGCGAAGCAAGTTTTAAAAATTTGATATATATTTGGAATTACTTAGTTAATCAGAATTATGACAAAAATTTTGCTAAATTTGATATAAAAAGTGCCTTAAAACTCCTATTTTTAAATTTGCTACAGTATAACTAAAATTCATTGACACAATTCTGTGCTAAACAAACATTTAGATTTGTTGGCATTTCTCTTAACACAGATGGAGTTAATAAAATTAATACTTGTAAAATAAGAGATAAATTACTGCTTATTATGCAGTTATTATCAAATTTGCTCATTGACAACTGAAAAAGTTGCAATTAAGGTTTAAAAATGTTGGACCAAATGTCTAAAAAGATATTTTTCAGCTTATTTTAGTGCAACTAACATGACAGGCAATCAGAACTAGTGAGGAATAATGTAATATGGAAACACAACTTTAAATGCCCTAAAATGGTTTTAGAGAGATGTATTATTAGTAATGCACAGTTGTATTCAGTATAATTTATGTTATCAATGTTGTGCCAAAGTGCCTCAATAAAATGACCCTTAGAACAGGAGGAAACTGGTAGTGGATGTATCATTTATTAAATAATACATAGTTTTCCAATTAAAAATATTTTGATTGTGTAATTGTAAAACAATAAAATATGTATAGTCTTAATATTTTTTACAGTTCTTTATTGATATTACAATTATAAATGATGACAATAGGAGCTTCTTTAAATCCACAAACAATAAAATATGTATAGTCTAAATATTTTTAACAGTTTTTCATTGATTTTATAATTACCAAAGGCGACCATTAGAGCCCCATTAAATCCACAAGCAATCAATTGGGCTATGAGGTGAAAGAGCATGCATTGATGTTCCCATTTGGCCATCATAAGTAGGTAGATTAGTAATTATACAATTCATTCCTACCTCTTCTGAATGCAAATAAAAGGCTTCAGTATGGAAAAAAAGCATGAGGCACTCTAAAATCAGAAGAAACAAATCATGTAAATAAGTGCCCTTTTAAATCTTCATACCACCTATTGCTTTTAAAGGCAAAAATGCCTTCTTGTGGGGTTCCATATAATCATCATTTTATGAGGAATTGGAAATCTAATTACTATTTGGTATTGTGTGAGGGTCTATAAGTGTACACAAAAAGGGCAGGGGGAATGAAATATTTTCCCCTCATCAAAGATTATTTATATATATATAGATGTTTAGATTAAAAGGAATAAATAAATTTTAAAAATATTTCTAGAGCTATTTCTTTTATTGTGATAGTAGTTTGATTTATTATACATTCCTACAGTTACTTTAAAAAGCATCATTCATCACTTCTCTGGTCTGATCATACATAAATGTTCTGCTATTAAATTACCCAAGGATTGAGAAGATAATTCTATATATGTACCACTAAAAGGGACCCTTCAACATTGCCTATTAATCCTCTCAAACATGATACTATCTTGGAAAGAAATACTTTTGCAATTGCTATTTTTATTTTATAGTGGGCTCTATTTGTCTATTCTATGATGATATGGGGGTGACTCCAAATAGGGGAAGGCAGTTCAATATTTACAGTACAAAGGTTTATTTTGTACAGCCTTCCCTTGTTCAAAGGCAGCCTCAAAACATCATAGACTATACAAATAGAGCCCCGTATGAAATAAAATAGCTATTGAAAAAATAATGATTTTGTAAAATAGGACATTGATACAGAAAAAATTTTAGTTAGAAAATATACTTATTGCAATGCCACATAAATATAACTTATAGGTAATAATGCCTTTCCTGTATCAATGTTCTATTTAACATATTTATTATTATGACAATAAAAATTTGTTAAGTTCTACATAATTTACTCAGATGAGGTAATTTTTGTACTGCCTTACCCTTTTAAAAGGGACCCCCAAATCATCATACATATATAAATAATCTTTGATGAAGGAAAAATATTTCATTCCCCCTGCCCTTTTTTTGTATAGTCTATGATGTTTTGGGGCTGCCTTTGAACAAGGGAAGGCTGTACAAAATAAACCTTTGTACTGTAAATATTGAACTGCCTTCCCCTATTTGGAGTCACCCCCATATCATCATAGAATAGACAAATAGAGCCCACTATAAAATAAAAATAGCAATAGTAAAAGTATTTCTTTACAAGATAGTATCATGTTTGAGAGGATTAATAGGCAATGTTGAAGGGTCCCTTTTAGTGGTACATATATAGAATTATCTTCTCAATCCTTGGGTAATTTATTAGCAGAACATTTATGTATGATCAGACCAGAGAAGTGATGAATGATGCGTTTTAAAGTAACTGTAGGAATGTAAAATAAATCAAACTACTATCACAATAAAAGAAATAGCTCTAGAAATATTTTTAAAATTTATTTATTCCTTTTAATCTAAACATCTATATATATTAAGATATATAAGTTTTTAAGTTTCAAAGGGTTAGGGTGAAAAACATAATCAAGATAATAGAAAAAAATGTTTGTATTTTTAGGTTTTTTATTTTTGACCTTTTAAAGGCCCGGAAATGCAAATGAAAAGACAAAATTTGAAAAAAATCTTACATATATTTTTCTTTACCAAAGACGACATTTATATTATCCTTATGTCTTCTTATTGGCGCATACAATTCTACATAAAATTGGCGCTTTCTGATTGGTTGAAACGCGCCGACGCTAGCAGACAAAAACAGAGAAAAACAACAACATTCAAATCAGCACCAAACAACGGAAGCAAAACAATCCATTATTGTGAATTATAAACATTTAAAACAAACAAATAAATGTTAATTATCTTTATATAAAATAGTGAAAATGAAAACTCGATATAAGTGTTCCAAATATAACCCAATTGGTGAAAAATTAAAGAATACTAGGCCTCCTATGTTTAGTGAAATTTTGAAACTTTCAAACTATTATCAAAATCCAAATTTGAATGAACGTAATATTGTTAAAAATTATGTTATCCCCGATATTATGGAAAAATGGAGTAAAGTACACAATAATCTACCACTAAAATCTGAAAAAAAACATTGTTCTTTCTTTATGTAATTTCTTAAGTAGTGTGAAATGCTGCCGATTTAAGAAAGCAACAAAAAAAGATTGCAGCTGTCGATGCCCAACTAATACGAGTGTTTAATGTAACTACATGTTCTTGTGGTCTCCCAGAGATAATTTGGAGGTAGGAAAAATTAAAAACATTATTCTAGTATCGCTTCAAAACTGATTAATATCCGGTTTTAAGCTATACTAAAAAATTATTTCTAGCATCTATTGTTTTTAGTTTTCTACAAATTTAAAAGTTACAATGTAAAAAATAACTATTCCAATATAGCTATTAGCTTCGAGACCAATTAATATACACTGTATTTCCTTGGAAAGTTGTCTATATTACTATGCAACAAATAATTACTCTCTTAATATTCTATTACTTACCTATTTAAATCATAAGTTTGTTAATTAAAACAAGGATTAATTTGATAAAAAAATGAATATATTTTATATTTCAGTAAGCCAACAGCTAAGTGTCCAGCTGAACAACACTCTCATGTTGCATGCAATTGTCCAGCTGACAGTAAGGTTAGAAAATTAATTAATAAACTTTTTAAAAAGTTAAATCTTGTGCGAGAAAAGTTGTTTTAAGTTTAACTATTCCCTATCCTTGAACCTTTCTCAAACAAGCATTGCAGAGAATTAGCATCTAATAAAAAAAACTATTTCCAGTCAGGGGGGAGAGGACATTTGCTGTTTATTACACTAGTCCCCAAAGTTTTATAATAACGTTTTCATATTCGTTATTTTTAACTTTTATAAAATTTTGATTGTTTTGTCTTTAAGTATAGTGTCCAAACGTTTCAACTACTTATAGTAATTTACAGAGGGGTTAATTTTGTGTGTCATCATTGAGGTTTTGCATAAATTTATATGTCAATGTCAAAGAAATTATGCAAAACAATGCAATATAATAATTTCAATACTAGTTTAAGACTGTACTTTATTAAAGAAACCAATTGCATTCCTAAATTCTATGGAAAATTTTAATAGTTTTACTTTTTAGATTCCAAGTTCTGATACTGAATACATGAAGAAGATTTTAAATCCAAATGGTCCCCCTAGTGATCTGTGCTTCGGAACTGTGGACATTAAAGAAACTAAGAGGGGTGAATCTATTATAAAGAAAAAAATAACTAAAGAGGTTAATTAAAAAAGAAAATAGTTAAGTGACAATGATCAAAGTGACACAGATAGCTCTAAAATTAGAAATAAAGACAAACGAACAATAACACTTGTAGAGGTGTCAGAACATAATTAATAGAACATTAATTTGTAAGTCTATACAGATTTTACCAACCGTGATAGACAGACATTCAGACGGACTGACTCTAATTAATAAAAAGCTTCGCCTACCTACCAATCTGAATTGTCCTTTAACATTTGATTAATATAATACTTTCATTTCATGATGTGGGACGTTAATATCCAAAGTAGTGCAGCTAAAGAAATAATTTTAATTGTTTTTAGCACCATTCATATTAATTTACGTAAATACTAGCGGCTACGCCCCTAGAGGCCTCTAGGGAAACATGAGTGGGGGGGGGGGTTGACCCTCCCTCCCATTTTTATTTTAAGATTTAAAAAGAAAAGTATTTTTTTTTCTTATTGGGGGGGGGGGTTAAATTTGTATTAGGAGGGTTGAGTTAACCTACCACAAAATAGTTAAAACCTTCCCGGGACCTATAAGAAGCTTAACTGTTAAGGAGAATCATATTGGTTCAGCTGTTGGAAAGATTCTTTGCTACAGACAAAAAAGCTTGTTATTTTTTAGACTAAAATTTGCTGAAAAATTTATTTTTATTTAAAGGTAATAAAATTGACGGTTAGATGGACTTTTTCTATTAATAAAGAGCACCTGAAAATTGTTTTTGTGATAAAAGAAAATATAATTTATTTAATTGTTGAATGACATTTGGCATGAAATATGGTTTTGAATGACAGTTTAATATTCTTTTAACATTGATTGTTTAAATCTAATCATATATTAATAAAATCTAAAATGTACTGAATTTCTTAATTTTTCACATTTCCTAGGGTATTTTTGGAGCCATTTCCGCTTGCCGATATTGAAATTAGGGCTTAAAACTCTTCATAGAGGTTGTTAGATACCTATGTTGATTATGTTCTTGACCCTAACCATAAAGAAATCGGAAAATTTTAGAAAACTTATAAAGCTTAATATATATATAAATAATCTTTGATGAGGGGAAAATATTTCATTCCCCCTGCCCTTTTTGTGTACACTTATAGACCCTCACACAATACCAAATAGTAATTAGATTTCCAATTCCTCATAAAATGATGATTATATGGAACCCCACAAGAAGGCATTTTTGCCTTTAAAAGCAATAGGTGGCATGAAGATTTAAAAGGGCACTTATTTACATGATTTGTTTCTTCTGATTTTAGAGTGCCTCATGCTTTTTTTCCATACTGAAGCCTTTTATTTGCATTCAGAAGAGGTAGGAATGAATTGTATAATTACTAATCTACCTTCTTATGATGGCCAAATGGGAACATCAATGCATGCTCTTTCACCTCATAGCCCAATTGATTGCTTGTGGATATAATGGGGCTCTAATGGTCACCTTTGGTAATTATAAAATCAATGAAAAACTGTTAAAAATATTTAGACTATACATATTTTATTGTTTGTGGATTTAAAGGAGCTCCTATTGTCATCATTTATAACTGTAAAATCAATAAAGAACTGTAAAAAATATTTAGACTATACATATTTTATTGTTTTACAATTACACAATCAAAATATTTTTAATTGGATAACTATGTATTATTTAATAAATGATACATCCACTACCAGTTTCCTCCTGTTCTAAGGGTCATTTTATTGAGGCACTTTGGCACAACATTGATAACAAAAATTATACTGAATACAACTGTGCATAACTAATACTACATCTCTCTAAAACCATTTTAGGGCATTTAAAGTTGTGTTTCCATATTACATTATTCCTCACTAGTTCTGATTGCCTGTCATGTTAGTTGCACTAAAATAAGCTGAAAAATATCTTTTTAGACATTTGGTCCAACATTTTTAAACCTTCACTGCAAGTTTTTCAGTTGTCAAAAAGCAAAATTGATAACAACAGTATAAAAAGCAGAAATTTATCTCTATTTTGTAAGTATGAATTTTCTTAACTCCATCTGTGTTAAGAGAAATACCAACAAATCTAAAGGTTTGTTTAGCACAGAATTGTGTCAATAAATTTTAGTTATACTGTAGCAAATTTAAAAATAGGAGTTTTAAGGCACTTTTTATATCAAATTTAGCAAAATTTTGGTCATGATTCTAAATAACTTAGTAATTCCAACTATGTATCAAATTTTTGTATCAAATGTATCACTTGCTTCATGAACACTTTAACAAACATTCATACAATACAAATGACCTGTGATAGGCCAGTATATATTTACATTGTGCAATGGTAAAATGTATACTGGCCTGTTATTGGTCATTTATTTTGTATGACGTCATTTTTATAGGCACTAATTATAATGATATTATTCTGTTTAAGGATATTAGTTAAGGATGTAAAATTTATTATGTAATAAATTGTGGTTAAGCATGGAAGTGTGGGTTAATGAAATTTTTAAACAAGTGTTTTTATTAGTTTCAAAAAATTCTTTAAAAAATGATATAATTTGATCAAAATATCTATCACGACAGTTGGGGTACAGTGATTTCTATGGATCTCTTATTTTGAAAAACTTTAAGTAACCAAGGTTATTTAAATCAACATGTTTATGACGAAAAATGATTCCTAGAGTTGAATCTGGATAGAGATAGGCGTGATGTAAAGTGTTCAGTAAACTGGAAATAAAAATAAATATACTTTGATATTCAGGTTTTTAAAAATTTTAATCCAGTTTGGACAATTTTAGGTTCGATTCTTTTTCAGAGACTATGTATCGATATATTATACCATCAATAGATTTATTGGACCACAACAATTTAGAAATGATATAGTTTTTAATTTGTTTATTATTTGAAAAAAACACTAAAAATATGAAAACACATTGAATAAAGTAAAGACATGCAAAGATTTGCCTTTTTGTTTAAATTATTCAACAATTCATCATAATTTGGGCAGCATTTTTCATATCTAATGATAGATGGATTTTATTTTACTTAGATTTGGGAGGATATTTCCATGGAAGAAATTTTTAGCGAAAGCTAATGATTTTAAAATCTATTACTTATTTTCAAAGAGTTATTAATATAAAACAAATATCAAATCAAGCACAGAAGGATATTCATATGATGTAAAATATTAAATAGAGTATCAGCACTTAGACCTCTTTGCGGTATTCCAAAACCTAAAACCTAGCGCAGATAGGGAGACCTATATGGTTGTAGATAGGTATACTAAAAACCTGTTGTGGATGGCAATACTTATAAAGTTGTAGATAGGTATACAAAATATACTAGTGCAGATAGGGATACCTATATTAGTGTCGATTGGTATACCAAACAACCTTATGTAGATAGGGATACCTATATTGTTATAGGTAGGTATTCCACACAACCTGATGTATTTAGGAATAGTTATATTGTTATAGATAGGTATGCCAAAGTATACTAATTAACCTAGTTTAAATAAGAATACCTTATTGATGTAGATAGGTATGGTAAATAATAGGTGTAAATAGGTATACCTATATTTTTGTAGGTAGGTATGCCAAATAACCTGATATCGATATACCTATCTTGTTGTAGATATGCATAACAAATAGCATGTTTTTTTTGTTGGGTAATGGAGTCAATAGTAAGTTTGTTTAATTATGTAGCATAAAACGCATTTATTGGGATCAACAAACAAAATTGTATACAAATAAAGGAATTTTAAAAATATGGACGCTATTACTCCATTAATGTTATATTACACTGGAGAAATCTCCCAGTCAACTTGTGGCGGACGTTTTCAAGGAGTGTCATTGCATAATTGTAAGGATGAATACATTTTATTTTAAGCTTGATGCCATCTTATTACTAAGTCCAATGATTACTTTTAAGCTAACACTGGACTGCTATATATGTAAAATATTGTTTTACAAAATATTTTGGCAAGAATGACGGCCAACTTTTACTAATAATATTTTAAACATAAAATAGTATAATATTACACATATTCTATTTTAAGCCTGAGCACTGGCTATCAAAAGCAATTCGATTTCAGTAGTCATAGTTATAAATATTCAATATTATGGCCAGAATGGAGGCCTAAACTAACAATGACACTTTAACCTTACTCATATTCAATTTGAGAATATTTACAAATTTTTATTTATCAATTACTTTATGAATACTGGCCGTATTATATATGCATTTGTTCATGGTTTAGGAATAATTATCTAGTCTGAGTGTTGATCTACATAAAACGATAACGGTCAGAATGACGACCTACATTTGATATTATATAACGTTATCAGAATGGTGACTTATACTATGCAATAATGGTCAGAATGGCGACCTACATTCGATATTAGATAACTTGATCAAAATGATGATCTATACCAAGCAATAACGGTCAGAGTGACGACCTACATTTTTTGTTACACATACATAAAGACTGATTTTGGCCAGAATGAAGACCAAAATAAATAATATAAGTTTAATTAGAATATAGCCTGAATGCTGGGGTTAATAATACGGCTTAGACACATAATAGAATATTGTTTGTTATTGTTTACAGCTGTTGTATAAGAAGGATGATTAAGATACACATTTTTAATTTTGGCTTGATATTATTATTATAATGCAACCTTCAATTGCAGGAGCAGAACTACTCTATAACTTGATGTTCTAATAGCTTTCTCTGCAGGTTATAAAAAGTAGTGCGGCTACTTTATTACTTGGCATTAAAATGTGCTATGTTATAAAAACATGTGCTACGCATAATTAACCGAGGTTTAAGATATCCATTCATGTATCTATAATACAAAGTAGAACGATGTCTGTCCGTCTGTCTGTCCGTCTGTCCGTCTGTCTGTCCGTCTGAAGCTTAAGATCTCAGTAACCACTGAACCGATTGGGCTCTACTCTTCAGGGAATATACCTACTGGTCCTGTGATGGTTTTAAGCTATTTTCTTGGGGGATGGGACACCCCCAACCCCCCCCCCAAAAAAAATGAAAATACCCCCCCCCCCCAAAAAAAATTTTTTTTTTTTACTTTTTCTTTTTAAATCTAAAATACAAAAAATTAAGTTGATCAAACCTCTTGGGGCAAAGCCCCTAGAGGCTAGGGGCGAAGCCGCTAGTATTACTAAATAGTAAATAGCGCAGCTACTCTATAACTTTGATATAAGCCATATTTGAGATTAGTAACCTTTTCGAATTAGGAAATATTGTTCTAGAAGGATAACAATCTTAAATGATACAAAAAAACTATTAGAAATGAAAACCTTCTCAATGAAAAGTATGATAATTAGTTGAAATTGTTATATTTCGAAAGGAGTTTATTCTTTAATTTAAAAAACTCAGGAGTGCAGTTATACTATAATTTAGTCAATCGACCCTTAGAAATGAAAATCTTCTTAATGAAAAGTATGATAATTAGTTGGAAATATTGTATTTCGAAAGAAGTTTATTCTTGTGTCATTTTTGTTGTGAAATAAATGCATCAACAAAATCGCAACTCTATTTTCTAACGGCAGTTAAGGTTTACCTTTTGTGAAAGTTAAGATAAATGGCAAATGTGCGCGCGCACAAATGTTTGGGCAGAGTGTTCTCTTAAATTTAGTCCCAGACATTTTGTATACCTTGTGTCAAAATTTTTACGACAATTTTTGAGATGTTATATTTGTTATGTAACAATATCATAGATGTCTGTATCATATTTATTTGATATTGATAGACAACCTTACAAGAGTAATACGCATGCAGTGCTGTAAGGCGCGCCTTACTGTTTATACAATCAAATATATTTAAATTATGAAAAAGAAAAGTAGAAACGTATTAAAATGCTATAAAATATTCTACCAAATTTTACTTTGAAATAGAACTTTCAACTTTAAGTTTATTTAGAAGCGATACTCTTATTCAAGGAAACTATTCATTTATAATAACTTTCTGGCTACTTAGTTTTCCGCTGTTTTAAATGCTTTCCCTAAAGCTTGCAAGTTAACCATAAACATTATATAAAGTATTTTTGTCTGTAGCTTAAGAATTCAACAACTCTTGAACTGATTGAATTCTCCACATTATTGAAGCTTCACATAAGTATCGGGGTGAAATAAACTAATTATTTTTTAGATTTAGGATAATTTTTAGGCTATTATTATGATTGAGAATTACAAAAATGTTTTTGCGTAGGTTATTGAACACTGGAAATGTTTGAAAGTTGGCTAGACAGCCTGCTTGGGCTGAGTTTTTTATTGCGCACCGCTTGGTTAGCATAGGCTAGTGAGGCTAATACAGGTTTTTTTAGTTACCATCATAGAAATTTGTACAATAACACCAAGAGTTATTTAAAACAGCTGGTAAAAATATATTTAGTTTAGGAAAATATAGGGATTATAAATAAAAATAATAGATTAACAAAGATTAAATTTCTCTGGACGTATGAAAGATATGTAAAAACTGACTACAAACCTGGGTTTAATAAACTATAGTGCGCCTAGGCAAAACGAGTTCTAAGCCACCTACTTTTTAGGCTATTATTATGATTTCTCTTGAATACCAATCTCCTAGGTGCTAGGGGTGCAGCTTCTAGTATATATACAGTTGTAGTTGTTGATGTTTAATTTCAGTAAGGTCTTGTTAAATACTATTATGTTTACGCGGTTGCGATGGAACATTTAGAGAGTTGTATTTTTTACTAACGGGTTGTAAGGTGTTAATAATATAAAACACAATAATTAATGCATTATTTTTAAGCTAAAAAGAATTGTATGGTTTGGTTGAAGGGAACAATTGTTAATGTAATTCTTTTAAATGATTGGTAAGAAGAAATTTTATAGCCTTGTCTAAAAATAGTTATAAACACAGATTCCATAGTTTTATTGTTTTCGGAAAACATCCTTTTTATAAAAAGGTTAGCCTTGAGCTATGGCTAGACCATAATCTTATGTATATGCCTTATCCGGGTAACGACCTTTTAGAACTAAGATACAAAAACAGTCAACAAACACGCTAAAAAATTTTTTTTTATCCATTTCTACTAAATTTGGTTCAGTAAAGCTTTTACATATTTCATCAATTTGTTTAAAAAGCAAGGTTTTGGGTAAGTTTGATGTCTTAAACCAAATTACCTTTTATTAAAATTCAAACTATTGGTGGAAATGCTTAGACACTGTTGGTTGGCAGGAAGAAAGGGGACATTTAGCTGTTTATTACCAGGGACTAAATAGGCTAAGACAATGGTTGATACATTGATGTGTATCTCCAATATATAAACCAAAAATTACCCCTTCTGTAGATTTCAATTAGTGGTTAAAACGTTTGGACATTCATCTTAATTAACCAACTTATCAAAATTTAACAAAAGTCCCCAAAGTTGTTAAGCCAAGGAATAATACAACTTTGGGGACTAGTGCAATAAACACCCCATTGTCCCCTTCCTTCCTGGTTTATTACACTAATTCCCAATGCTTTAAATAACGCTTTCTTATTCATTGGCTCAACAGCTTTGGGGAATTTTATTATATTTTGATTGGTTGTTTCATAAAGTTGAGTGTCCAAATGATTTAACCACAAATTGTAATCTAAAGAAAGAGAAATTTTGTATATAATCATTGGGGTTGTACAATAATTTACCAGCTATTGTCTTATCCCTTTACATCCCTGTTTGGTTGGTTTTACTTTTAATTGTAAGCGCTGTCCATTTGGATCTTATAAGAAAATTGGCGATAAAATAAGATTACTATGATGGCAAATTAACAAAATTATCATTTCTGTGGGTTTTAAAATTAATGGTTGAAAAGTTTAAACAATGATAGTTTGTACAAAAAAGTTATTTAATCATAAAAAAGTGTTAAAATTATTTGGGACCAGTGTAATTTACAGTTCAATGTCTCCTCCCTCTTTGGCTGTCACGCTATAATTGTTTACTTTTGTTTGACTGACAATTTGTTGAGCCTCGATTTAATGGATGTTGTCATCCTTGTTTATTAAACATTTTACCTTAGTTGATGCTTATTACATTTTCATTTTTCAGATGCCAATAAAAACTAAAATTTAATTTTTAAAGTTCACGGATTTTTCACTTTTTATTTGATGGATTTTTTTTCATTTTTATTACTTGAAATATCTTCATCTTCTTTAATGTTTAGGTAAAACAAGAATTACAACATCAATAAAAGCGAAGCTCTGAAATGGTAGGACAAATAAACATTAACACTTGTAGAGTGTCAGTACTGAATAATATCAGAATATAAATCTATAGTTGTAACTAAACTTTAAGTAAATTTGTTGAAAAACTACTTAAATACAGGATAATGTTTAAGGACTTACATTTTTAGGAGCTGCGTATTATAACAGTGTACTTTGTTGTAATATGAATCAGTATTCCAGAAATCAGATCAATCAAATAATTTTATCACATAACAAGGATGACAACATCCATAAAAACGAAGCACTGAAACGGTAGGACAAACAGACATTAACACTTGTATAGTGTCAAAACTGAATAATCATAATATAAATGTATAAGAGTCAAAGCAAAATTGTAAGTAAATTTGTTGAAAAACTGCTTGATTCAGGATAATGTTCATGGACATACTTACATTTTTAGGACTTGATTATAGAGTTGCATCGCTTATTACATTATACTTTGTTGTCCCAGGAATCAATATACCAAAAATCAGATCAATCATCCATTAGATCACATAAAAATTTGTTGTTAAAAAAGTAAAAAAATCAACATGTTTAAAATGGACGTACGGACATTTTGGTGATGATTATAGCTTAGCAACTCTATGATCATTTCCAAAATGTCCATACGTGTATTTAAAATATGACAATTTTTTAAAAACAAGTTTTTTATATGAAATAATTATCCGATTAATCTGATTTTTGGAAAACTTATTCCTAGATTAACAAAGTACAAGGTTTAAGCGAATCATCTACTTAATCAAGTCTTAATAACATAAGTATTTCCAACAGTATCCTGTATTTATTCAGCATTTCAACAAATTTACTTACAATTTTGTTCCAACTTTTATACATTTATGTTCTGATTATTTCATTCTGATACTCTACAAGTGTTAATGATTGTTTGTCCTACTGTTTCGGAGCTTCGCTTTTATGGATGTTGCCATCCTTGTTATGTAGCTAATAAGGAGCTCTGAAGAAAGGAAATTTCCCGATTTTATCAAAAATCCTGAATTTTTTGTCATGCATTTTTTAGAAACATAAACTGCTTAAGTATTTTTTAAGATTAAAATAATATCAAATATCAATTTAAAATAAAAAATGTTAAAGTTACGAATAACACAAAACATAAGAGAAAATTTTCTTTTATTCTTCAAATTAATCTTAAAATTCTTATAATAAAGTAACAGGATGTCTGTCAGTTTTTTTTTCTGTTTGTTTGTACTGATGGATATTGAACTGCTTATTTAATATGATTCTTCTTTACAATACAGCTTCTCATAAGTCATGGAAAGGTTTATAACTAATTGTGGGAGGAGGGTATCAACAGAGAAATTTCTTTAATTAAAATTGTTTTTTTACTGTTTCTTTTTAAATCTAAAATAAAAAAAAATTGTTGTCCCCTTCAGGTGCCCCTAGAGACCTCTATGGATGTATCCTAGAGGCGTATCCTTCAGGTGCCCCTAGAGACCTCTATTGATGTATCCTAGAGTTGTATCCTTCTGGTGCCCCTAGAGACCTCTATTGATGTATCCTAGAGTTGTATCCTTCAGGTGCCCCTAGAGACCTCTATTGATGTATCCTAGAGTTGTATCCTTCTGGTGCCCCTAGAGACCTCTATTGATGTATCCTAGAGTTGTATCCTTCTGGTGCCCCTAGAGACCTCTATTGATGTATCCTAGAGTTGTATCCTTCTGGTGCCCCTAGAGACCTCTATTGATGTATCCTACAGGCGTATCCTTCAGTAAATGCATATAAGGCTTTAGAATTCAAATAAAAAAATCAATAAGAAATTTGTAAACCCTACTTATAAAGTCAGCTTTTACTAAAATTAAAGATTTTGATTGAATCAATATGATTGATATGTGTGTGTGTGTGTGTGTGTGTGTATGGGCACTTTCTCTGTAATATACTTGTAGTGACGTTGAAAAAAAGCAGCCAGTTTGTGTGTTCATATGTGTGTGTGTGCGTGCGTATGCACACTTTCTACATAATATACTTGAAGTGACATAAAAAAAGGCCGCCGGTTCTGAAATATTTGCTTGGTTGTTTATATTTTTTCAGCGCTCTATATGTTCTTGGTAATATGTTAGTGTAATTTTTAAGATTAAGAAAATATCAAATAATAAAAAGATAAAAAGATAATAAAATTTTAAGATAAAAAAATGAAAAATTTTCAAGTGACATTTTTAAATTCTTATATTAAAGTAACAGGATGCCTGTCTGTCTGTTTTTCTGTTTGTTTTTACTAAAGGATATTGAACTGCTTATTTAATATGATTCTTCTTTACAATACAGCTTCTTATAAGTCATAGAAAGGTTTATAACTAATTCTGTGATGAGTTTGTGTGTGTGTGTGTGTGTATGTGTGTGTGTGTATGTGTGAGTGTGTCTGGTGTGTGAGTGTGTCTTGTGTGTGAGTGTGTCTGGTGTGTGAGTGTGTCTGGTGTGTGTATGTGTGTGTGTGTATGTGTGAGTGTGTCTGGTGTGTGAGTGTGTCTTGTGTGTGAGTGTGTATGTGTGTGTGTGTGTCTGTTGTGTGAGTGTGTCTGGTGTGTGAGTGTGTCTGGTGTGTGTGTGTGTCTGGTGTGTGAGTGTGTCTGGTGTGTGAGTGTGTCTGGTGTGTGAGTGTGTCTGGTGTGTGAGTGTGTCTGGTGTGTGAGTGTGTATGTGTGGTGTGTGTGCGCGCATATGACCAACACCTACAAAAGACCAACTCTACAAAAGACCAACACTACAAAAGACCAACACCTACAAAAGACCAACACTACAAAAGACCAACAAATATATATTGTTATATAAACATCAATTTATTAATAAAGTAATACTTAATCAAGCCTGCCTAGCCGTGGGCGCTCGGCCCCCTTGCCTATAACCTAACCTAACCTTATCTAAATCTTGTAAAAAAATATTAAAAATTTGAAAAAAATCTACCAACCACTTTTTGTAAAATCCACAAAATTCTAAACTATAAATAAGTTCATGGACATTAAACATTCTAAAATATAGGTTAGGTTAGGTTAGGTTATATGCAAGGGGGCCGAGCGCCCACGGCTAGGCAGGCCAGGGGGTTGAGCTCTGCGTCCATGACCTTTCAGCATTTTGTATCTTTTGATCTTTTGTAGGTGTTGGTCTTTTGTAGTGTTGGTCTTTTTTAGAGTTGATCTTTTGTAGCAACGCCCAAAATAAGAAAACGCTATAATAAAGCCCGTCCATTGTCCCCTCTCTCTTTGTGTGTGGGGACGTTTTAGTTCTGGTGTTTGTGTGTGTTGGTATGTGCAGGAAGGGAGGGGACAGTACACTGTAATAATGTTTTCTTATTCCTTGGCTTAATAACTTTGGAGATTTTTTTTGATTGGTTGATTCATTAAGTTGAGTGTCCAAACATTTCCACCACAAATTTAAATCTACAGAAAGGGTTATCTTGTATATCATCATTGGGGATGTATATCAATTTATCGGCCATTGTTTTATCCCTTTAGATCACTACACACACACATACACTGAAAAGTTGACTTGTGAATTACAATTTAAAAAGAAAACTTGTTGGCCCTGAAAAAAGAGAAATCTGAAGGTGACTAGCAGCACCACCACCACTAGTAGTTCAGTTCTTTCTTGTACGTGATCATGATTACATTTAGTTTTGTGAGTACATCTTATACATATATCTATCTATCTATCTATCTATCTATCTATCTATCTATCTATCTATCTATCTATCTATCTATCTATCTATCTATCTATCTATCTATCTATCTATCTATCTATCTATCTATTTATATGTCTTTCTATCTATCTATCTATCTATCTATCTATCTATCTATATATCTATTTATATTTCTTTCTATCTATCTATCTATCTATCTATCTATCTATCTATCTATCTATCTATCTATCTATCTATCTATCTATCTATCTATCTATCTATCTATCTATCTATTTATATGTCTTTCTATCTATCTATCTATCTCTCTATCTATCTATCTATATATCTATTTATATTTCTTTCTATCTATCTATCTATCTATCTATCTATCTATCTATCTATCTATCTATCTATCTATCTATCTATCTATCTA
>NC_137274.1:26998291-27110791 GCF_053477335.1 Acartia tonsa | reverse complement strand
TTAATCAATAATTTTAATCTACAGAAAAGGAAATATTTTATATCATCATTGAGGATGTACATCCTGCCATTTATATCCGAACAATATCCGAATTTATAGGAACAATCCCAGAAACTTTTTGGTCAGAATTTAGATTTTTGGGCCAGTCTAACCATCAACTAAATCTTTTGTAAAACTATTCATAGGTTTATAAAACTACTCATTGTAACTACTCATTGTATTTAGTGCTTTTGATATAACTAGCGGCTACGCCCCTAGAGGCATCTAGTGGCACTTTAAATGTTTTTTTTTTGGATATTTAAAATATGTCTGCGTTTGACGTTTATGTTTACATTGAACTCTCTTTCTAAAATTGAGAACGTAAAAATAGTTTCAATTTTTGTGATTTCTCTTGGGAGGGTGGTGGTACCCTCCCCCAAAATAGATAAAAACCTTCCCGGGATATATAAGAATCTACCCTGTTAAGGAGAACCAGATAGGTTCAGCGGTTAGCGAGATCCTTTGGTACAGACACACAGACAAACAAACATCCTGTTGCTTAAGTATAAGGATTTCTAGTATGTCTTTGAAACCAATTAATATCCGCTTGATTATACAAGTACTCATACTAAAAAAATGTATAGCATCTTATTACAAAAATTTTTTTGGAGCCATCGAATAAGATAACATATTAAAAAAAAACTTTGGGTATGGGTTTAATTTACAATCCAATGTTCTTTCCCTTACTGGATAAGTATTTACACAGAGAGAGAGAGAGAAAATGGGCTATTCATTACACTAGTCCATAAAGTTTTATAATAATGTGGTCCTATTCGTTGGCTTAACATATTTGGGATCTGTTAATGATTTTTTATTGGTTGGTTCATTAGGTAGAGTGTTCAAGCTTTTCAATTTTAATCTACACAAGGGGTAATTTTGTTTCTTAACATTTGGGATGTACATCAATTTATTGGGGTCATTGTCTTATTCTTTTAGATCCCTGAGTTTTATATATTTATTTATTTCAACGTGTTATAGACAGCTTTCCACGGACACTATGAGGATAGTATGGCTGAGAACCGGTTCCACTCCAGTTGAAATAACCGTAGCCTGTTCAGCTTCTTCTTCCTCAACCTTAAATTATATCCGTAATAAAGTAATTGGATGTCAATCTGTACGAAAAATCTTGCTAACCCCAGAACCAATATGGTTCTCCTTTACAATGTAGCTTTCTATAAGTCATAACTATTTGGGGGGAAAAAAATATTCTCCTTAAAAAAGGCCCCCCCCCCCAAATATTTTTTTAATGCGAAGCTTTTCTATAATTAGGGTCAGTCCAACCGTCCGCCCGTCTGTCTGTCCGTACTTCCATCTGTCACAAATGAACAGCTTTTTTCATTAATTTAGCATGTTAGAATTGTCCTATCGATTTCAAACTTTGCATGGTGATTCCTTTAGTAGTAAGCTACGATTTAGAAAGCGTAGCAACTCTATAATCATAACAAGAATGTCTGTCCATTTTAAACATGTTGATTTTTCTACTTTTTTAACTCCAATTTTTGGTATGTTGATTCCTGGGACAACAAAGTATAATGTTATAAGCAAGGCAACTCTATAATCAATTCCTAAAAATGTAAGTATGTCCATAAACATTTTCCTGAATCAAGCAGTTTTTCAACAAATTTACTTACAATTTTGCTCTGATTCTCATACATTTATATTCTGACTATTCAGTTCTGACACTATATAAGTGTTAATGTTCGTTTGTCCTACTGTTTCACTGCTTCGCTTTTATGGATGTTGTCATCCTTGTTTTAATGAAGATTAAAGTATCCGCTAGAATTATGTAGGGTAAGGCATGGCGTTATTAGGATCTTGGCAAGTTTGTCAAAATTAAACTTAAAAAATTACAGCTTTGGGGCGAAGTGATATTTTAGCTTGTATTAACCTATGTATGAAATATTGATTTATATACAATTTAATAAATTTATAAGCAAACGGACAAACTAAAAAACTATTTTATATAATACTAGTTATAAACCTTCCCTGTACAGAAGCTTCATTTTAGAAAAACTATATTCATAAAGCATTTAACAAGATCTTATGCTACAAACAGACATGCACACATAGATAGACATCCTATTACTTTTATATAAGAATAAATGTTTTGTCTATTTTGTAACCATACTGGTTATAAACTTTATAATATTCAGGTTAAAATCTTGAGATCTTAAGCTACAAACAGATACACAGACATAGGGAGACATCCTGTTACTTTTATATATGGATAAATTTTGTTTATTTTGTAACAATACTGGGATCTACTGCAGTTCATGGTAAAATATTGCCAAAATTTTTTGAATTTTAAAGGCTGCTAGCTGCCAAACGGCTGAGCGTACAGATCTTGCCTGCACACTGTTTTAAGCGGCATAAGAAGGCCTACAAATAATCTGAAATAGCCATAAATCAATAATGCATAATTATCTAGCAGTGCAGAGAAATGCGCGAAAAAGACCTATTTTATGCGTTTTTTTCTTCAGTGAAGCTTTCCCTGTGCATCATTGGATCTTGGCTATTCCAGATTATTTGTAGGCCTTCTTATACCACTTAAAATAGTGTGCGGGTATGATCTGTACGTTCAGCCGTTTGGCAGCTATCAGCCTTTAAAATTCATAAATTTTTGACAATATTCGTTACCAGCAATATTTTACCGTGAACTGCAGTAGATCCCAATCCTGATAATATATTCTATAATATTCTGGTTAAATCATGAGATCTTAAGCTACAGACAGACACAAATATAAACAAAGACATCCCATTACTTTTTATAAGGGTAAATGTTTTGTTTATTTTGTAGCAATACTGGTTATAAACTCATATTCAGGTTAAATTTTTGTGATCTTAAGCTACAGACAGACACACAGACATAGAGACATCCTGTTACTTTAATGTAAGGATAAATGTGGTTATTTTGTAACAATACTGTTTATAAACTCTATGATATTCAGGTTAAAATCTTGAGATCTTAAGCTACAGACAGACACACATAGATAGAGAGACATCACATTACTTTTATATAAGGAAGATTTTTTGGGGTTTTGTTTATTTTGTAACAATACTGGTTATAAACTCTATGATATTCAGGTTAAAATCACGTGAATTTTAAACTTTAAAAAAGTGTTCATATCTTTCAGTTTAAACTCTATTTAGAAATAGCTAATTTATATTAATGTAATTGAATATTCATTCGTAAAATGATATTGTATCATTAGGTGTTTTCTCTCAAAGTGCCTTGTTGAGCACAAAACCCCCCTCCTTATTTTTAAGTTCAGCTAATATTATAATATATGCCTTGATTACATTTAGTAATACTTTTAATTTGTAGATTTTGACAGCATTTTAAAAACACTCTTTTTTACTACTATAAGCTCGATTTCTTGAAGAATTTGATTTTCCCTATGACAGCTTTCACTGAGTGAACTCATAGAAAAAGTGTATCATGAACAATCCCAATGTAAAACCGAAGTGAATTCCCGAAGTAAATTCCCTAAGTGGACATCATTTACATATGTGAATTTAATCCTTATGTTACATGGGGAACAGGCTATTCCTTATGTGAATAAGCTGTTTTACCTAAGCTTAGCTGTCAAATTCATGAGTTAATAATCGATTTTTACGGGGCATTTATGCATAACAACAATAATTTCGGGAGGGTAGAATTAAGTAGATATGTTTTTCAAGTTCCTTTTGTAGATTAGAATTTAAACACAAATAAAAAAGCTCCAGAAAACTAAAATAAACAATGATAAAAATTGTTCTATATGGAAGATAATATAGAAAATAAAACTCTTTAATTAATTCTAATCCCACCACGGTTTTAATTAATTTCTTCAAGGGGGATGTAACTGCTTTTTTATGTAGACCATTAACAAACTATAAAAATAAAAGCCTAACATTAGAATTTATTATTAAAAATTCTACAAAAAATTACTAAGTGCTCTCGCAGTGGAAAATTTTTGGAAAAAAATAACATGGTCTTTAACCCTTACAGATCGGGCCCCTATTCCCACCTTAATAGATCGGGGGGGGGGGTCATATTGACCCCCCCCTCTATCTCGGCTTCTGTTACAGATAAAGACGTAAAAATTTTTTTCTGGTGGTTCATGTGTATTTTTAGAGAAAATTACTTTTTCTAGTCATAGCGGTCAGGCCGCTCCGTAGCCGCTTTTTAGCGGCCAGCCGCTAAATTTTAAAACAGCTGTAGAGCGGCCAATTTTGCAGCTAGGATGACCAAATTTTAGGACGAACTTTTATTTTTCATAACAAAAAAAATACTTTTTCTGATCATCGCCAAAAAACGGAAAATAACGGAAACCGCCATTTTCGGCAGTTACGGCGGTAAAACGGCGGTTGGCGGCGCAAATTAATATTTTTATCTGTTTATTATTGCTCAAGGATTTACCAAAAAAATTTATAGGTCTCTAGCTGTAATAGAAGCCACGATATTTATGATATATGTCTGTAGTAAAAGCCGGACAAAAATCGGTCATAAAGTCGGTCAGGGTGCGGTCAAACGGTCATAACACCACTTTTCTCATAAGGTCATTGATATTCACCAAAAAAATTTTAGGTTTCTACCTTATATACAAAGTCATAATGTAGAAATTAAGATTTATTTAGAATTTTTTTTTATTTTGGTGCTACCCAACCGACTTTGACCAGACACCATGACCGACACAGACCAGATATCCTAATAAAATCAACTCTTGCCGACGTGTAATTACTAAACTTAAAAAGTCATGAAGTCACAACTCTCTATCTTACCTACAAAAAAAATGACATTGAAAAAATAGAGGGGGGGGTCAATATGACCCCCCCCCCCCCAATCTGTAAGGGTTAATGATACAATATTGTCTGATATAAACATCCTGTTACTTTTGTATAAAGATTTACTCTTTGTATTTTTCTTGATTTATCTACACTCTTTGTAAACCTAATTTGTTAATAAGAGAAAAATTTTTAAGGACATATTTGTATTACCTAAATAATTAAGAAAAGTTATTATATTGATTAAATTATTGTTTCTAAAAATTATATTAATACTTAAAAATAATAGTTATGTTTACTATTATCATTTTATGATTCTATTTCCGGAATTTAGAGAAGAAGACATTTAATAAGATCTTCAAAATGGGCTTCGTGTAAATCAAACTGTTAAAAAAATTGGACAACATAATAATTAAAAATGTGGCAACATTGCTTTTAAATACTTATGATAGCTTATTTCTCTCAGCTAATTACATATGTGAAAAATACACACAGCTAACATAAGTATTATTCATGAGACACTTTCTGTAAGTGCGTCATAGGGAATCACTTTCCCATAGGTAACACATAAGGAATTTCCCCCTAGTAAACCCTATGTACCAAGCTGTTTGTTCAAGAAATCGAGCTATAGAAACCTATTTCCTTGGACACGGGGGTTTTAATGGATTTAATATTACTTGGATATAACACCAGATTTTCATATTCTCGAATATAGTGAAAGTCGCAGCAGGCTAAAATAACGAATTCTTCATCCCCTCTCCTCCTACTGGATAACGAACAAACCAATAATGATGTCCATGTTAGCAACCTAAATTGACGACAATTTTTCCCTGTCATAATATCCACGTATATTCAACATCAATTGTTGTTGTTCACTTTGTTTTGTGTAGAGGGTTTAAACTTTTTTGCTTCTATTATAATGATAACAAAACTAAAAGTGTACAATTTAAGGTCATTTTAATTCTTGAACAAATTCATATCAAATAATATTTTTTTTCTGAAGCTTAGGATTTTAATAGATTTTGAACCGATTGGAATCTTTATTTTAAGGAAACTTATATGATTTTAGGCTATTTTTTTCATTAAGGTCTTTGCAAAATTTTATAAATTTTTTCTGCATTTCCAAATTCCTACCTCTTTCAATACAGACAGAGCCTTTAGAAACTTGAGGCGCAACCGCTAGTGAATTAGAAAGTAGGATTCTGTATAACTCCCTTTGTCTGTCTGTCTGTCTGTATGTTGAATACTACCCGTAATCAAAGTCAATCCTTATACTAAAGTTACAGGATGTTTGTCTGTTTGTGTATCTGTGTGTCTGGGTGTCTGTACCGAAGGATCTCGCTAACCGCTTAACAGGGTAGCTTCTCTTAGGTCACGGGAAGGTTTATAACTTTTTTCTTAGAAGTTGAGACACCCTAAACTCCCCCCCCCCCAAAAAATGAAAAATCCTCCCCCCCCCAAAAAAAAAAGTTTTAACTAAAATTAAAAATTTGGGGTGAGGGCCCCTTCCCCCACCCCCACAAAAAAAAATTTTCACCCCCCAAAATATTTTTTTACTTTTTATTTAAAATCTAAAATAAGAAATTGGGTTATCAAATTTGACTCCCCCTCCTCAAGTGCCCCTAGAGGCCTCTAGGGGGTGTAGCCGCTAGTATAATATAAAATAAAATAATATTAACCCTTACAGATTGGGGGGGGGGGGGCTCAAAGAGCCCCCCCCTCTAGTTTTTTCAATCTCATTTTTTTGTAGGTAAGATGGAGAGCTGTAACTTCATGACTTTTTAAGTTTAGTAATTATACGTCAGCAAGAGTTGATTTTATTAGGATATCTGGTCTGTGTCGGTCATGGTGTCCGGTCAAAGTCGGTTGGGTAGCAAAAAAAATTAGAAAAAATTCTAAATAAATCTTAATTTCTACATTATGACTTTTGTGTATAAGATAGAAACCTAAAATTCTTTTGGTGAATACTTAGATATCAATGACCATCTGAGAAAAGTGGTGTTATGACCGTTTGACCGCTCCCTGACCGACTTTATGACCGATTTTTATCCGGCTTTTACTACAGACATATATCATGAATATCGTGGCTTCTATTACAGCTAGAGACCTATAATTTTTTTTGGTAAATCCTTGAGCAATAATAAACAGATATAAATATTAATTTGCGCCGCCAATCGCCGTTTTACCGCCGTAACCGCCGAAATTGGCGGTTTCCGTTATTTGCCGTTTTTCGGCGATGATCAGAAAAAGTAATTTTTTCTTATGAAAAATAAAAGTTCGTCCTAAAATTTGGTCATCCTAGCTGCAAAATTGGCCGCTCTACAGCTGTTTTAAAATTTAGCGGCTGGCCGCTAAAAAGCGGCTAAGGAGCGGTCTGACTGCTATGACTAGAAAAAGTATTTTTCTCTAAAAATACACATGAACCACCAGAAAAAATTTTTACGTCTTTATCTGTACCAGGAGCCGAGATAGAGGGGTGGTCAATATGACCCCCCCCCCCCCCCGATCTATTAAGGTGGGAATAGGGACCCGATCTGTAAGGGTTAAGGCCTTTTACGATATGGCTTCCAAACCGATTAATATCTGCTGTATTAGAACTACTTCTAAGTCAAATTGAAAAATCATTTATTACATAGTACATACTAAAGCCAGTTTTCTACAAATATTAACATAAAATTCATGATACTAATTCCAGTTTTGCTATACCAGGCCTTAGTCCCCTTTAGGCTAACAAATCTGGTTTAATCTATCAGCGGACAGTTGTCTATAATACGATAATAGTTATTTCTCGCATCGTATTATAAACGGCTTTCCGGGGATATAAAATGTACAATTATAAGATTAAAAACAGTCTTTTTAGCCCCGAGATGCCAAAGGCACTGGCTAAAAAAATCTGGTTTAATCTTATGATTGTACATTTTTACGATCGTAGAAAACTGGTTGTAATACGGTTCTAGACATAGTTTTTTCGTATGGATGAGAACCGGTTCCTATCCACCAGATTCGAATGAATACGAGAAAACACTATTAATGCGATCATTATCTTTAAAATGCCACAAACCTAAACATTTATTGATTGACTGAAATGAATTTAAATGAGACTTTAAATTTACAAGAAAGTAAAAAAAACAAAGTAATGAAGCAAAATAAAAAGCAAAAATATATAGATTACCCCCAACTATCCTTTTAAATTCCTTCAAAAAATGCTTAGAATTCACTAGGTCCTTGATTTCAGATATGGCCTTTAAAAAAAATACAGGGATCTAAAGGGATAAGACAATGGCCGATAAATTGATGTACATCCCCTATGATGGAACACAAAATTACATCTTCTGAATATCAAAAATAGTGGTTGAAACATTTGAACACTCAACTTAATAAACCAACCAATTAAAATTCAGTAAAAGCCCCCAAAATTGTTTATAACAAATACAAAAACGGTATTATAAAACTTTGGGAACTAGTGTATTAAACAGTTCAGCGTCTCCTCTCTCTCTCTCTCTCTGATAAAAAATTAAGTTTTCCAAGGGTAACAACACTTTCACCAATTGATGAAGTCATGACCAGGGCAAAAATTGTCGCCAATTAAGTTTGCTAACATGGATATCATTTATTGGCCAGATCGTTCATCTAGCAAGATGGGAGACAATGGGGCTTAAAGGGGAGGGTCGTCCTTTGAATCATTGTTCTAAAAATCAGATTAATAGAATATTTATATAGTGAAAAACGCACACGGACTTTCTAGTAACGATTATCGCTTTGTTTCTAAACTATTACAGGAATCGTCATCCAAAGTTTAAAATCTGTAGGACAATTCTAACATACCTAAATTAAAGAAAAGAGCTAACCACGACAAACGGACGGACGTACATACTCCAATTATAAAAAAAAGCCCCGCCCCCCTTTTATTTACGGACAATTCTCAATTTTTCTGATGTCATTAAAGATTTATGAAAATTACCGGAATATGTAATACCAGCGGCTACGCCCCTAGAGGCCTCTCTATTTTTGGGGAGGGGGGGGGGGGCATGATTTTTGTCAGGAGGCAGGTGGGGGGGGGAGGGGGATTCACCATGCCCCTTTTCAATTTTAGTATAAAAAATATATTTCGGGAAAATTTTATTTCTAGGGACGATTTTTCTTCATAAGTTATATACCTTTAAATGTATTGCATTAGTTAATAAATTCTATTCTATTCTATTCTATTCTATTCCTTTCCAGGACCTATGAGAAGCTATGAAGAATTATATCGATTCAGCCGTGCGCGAGATCCTTCATGACAGACAGAAGGACAGACAGACATACACAGATCTTGTTACTTTTTACATAAACTAGTGGCTTTGCCCTTAGCCTCTAGGGGCTTTGTCCCAAGAGGTAATTTAAATAAAATTAAGTACCTCTGGTGCTGCCACTACCACATTTTAATAAGAAAAAAAAATAAAAACAAAAAAAAATAAATAAATAAATTTATAAACATTTTAATTGTCTGCCTAAAAAATTGGGGGGGGGGGAGGAATTATATTTTTGGTGGGTTGGGGGTGTTCCAAGCCCCAAAAAAATAGCCTAAAACCACCACAGGACCAGTAGGTATATTCCCTGAAGAGTAGAATCCGAACGGTTCAGTGGTTACTGAGATCTCAAGGGACGGACAGACAGACAGACAGACGGACAGACATCAAGCTACTATGTAGTATAGATATACATCCTGATAAAATCTGTCCTTGTCTTGAAAGTTGGTAATTTACAACATAAAAAAAAAAGAAAATGTCCGTGCTTTAGATGATCTGACCAGGAATCTTAAGATAAGGGATAAGACAATAGCTGATAAATTAATGTACACAAAATTACCCCTTATATACTATTAGTGGTGAAAAGGATTGGACACTATTAAGCCAATGAATAAGAAAATGTTATAAAACTTTTTGGAAATAAAGCAATAATCTATAAAATACTTGATAGGGGACAATGGGTTGTTTATTACACTAGTCCCTAAAGTTGTCTTTACAACTTTGGGGACTTATGTGAATTTTGATTAATTGCTTCATTAAGTTAAGTGTTCAAACGTTTCAACCACTAATTGTAATCTTCAGAAGGGATAATTTTGTTTATCATCTTTGAGAATGTACATTAATTTATCAGCCATTGTCTTATCCCTTTGATCCCTGGTTTTTTTAGTGTCCTCAAAACTATTCATACAATTTCAAACACACACACGTGCGCGCGCTCACAAGTACACACACGCGCACGCACCACCACCCAAATTCTTCAGTACTAGGTCAAGTAGGACCATAAACCAGTAGTCACTTTCTATTTTTAACCTGGTGAATTACCAAAAAAAACGAAATAGAGAGAAATTACTAGGATTCAAGTACTCGGACCTAAAATCAGTTTTGTGGCGTTTGTCATCATGAACACATTTAGCTTTGTAAGTATTACTATAGTTACATCCAGAGAAAGAGGGAGGACTATAGGCTGTTCATTACACTAGTCCTCAAAGTTTTATAATAACGTTTTCTTATTACTTGATATACCTTCATATGTTATAATTTTGGTAAATTTCAGGTTTATATCGACACACTAGAATTGAAATTTTGTTAAATCTTTAAAATTGAGATGATACAAAAGCTTTAAAAAAAGTTTTTTTTTGGCAGATTTTAAAACTTTGCAGTGTTTGTACCAGTAAAAAAATATTTTGCATGGGTCTATCTATCTATCTATCTATCTATCTATCTATCTATCTATCTATCTATCTATCTATCTATCTATCTTTCTATCTTTCTATCTATCTATCTATCTATCTATCTATCTATCTTTCTATCTATCTATCTATATATATCCTAATTATATTGTAAAAGGATGTTTTTTTGTCTGTCTGTTTGTACCAAAGAATCCCGGTACTGCTGAACATATAGGCTTCTCCTTTACAGTGTTGCTTATCATAGGTCCCAAGAAGGTTTATAGCCATTTTATCGGAGGGTACAACTACCCTCCAAAGAGAAATCTCCCCTAGAAAATTTTCCTCCCCCCCAAAAAAATATAATTACATTTTTTTTGGGGGGAGGGGGGAGGAAATTTAATCTAAAATTAGTATAAAGGATTAAATATAAAAAGTCTTTTAAGAGAAATGGATTTTCAATAACTTTGTCTTTAATTTAGCACATAAAAAAATTTGGAAAGACTGTTTATGTATCAATTTTGATGATTTTTGCCGTTCCTGTGTTTTTAATGGACATCTGAGGTGGGAAGTAATCTCTTTAATCTAATTTCATTTTTGCAAAAAATCATGTTTTACTTCACAAAAAAGAGCCCAGTGGGGTGTCGTTTTAGGGTCATACTTTATCAGAATAAATCTTCGCACTTCAGACATTTTAGATGGTTGAATAACGTTATGTTATGTTGTTGTGGACATTTAAAATTTAAATTAGTAATTTTTGCATTCATAATTTTTTTAAAAATCAATTTCTCTTTAAATACCCTTTATATATATAAAATGGACCCGTTAATTTATTCTGTATTTGGCTATAACTCTGTATATGTTAGTTAGCCAAAAAAGTATATAATAGTTATTTTGCACATTGTATTATAAACAGCTTTCTGCGGATATAACATGTACAATTAAAAGATTAAAACCAGTTTTTTTAACTCCAAGATGCCGAAGGCATGGGCTAAATAACTGATTTTAATCATATTATTGTAGATTTTTATATTCTTAGAAAACTGGATATAATACAATGATAGACATAGTTTTTTTGTATGGATGAGAACCAGCTCTAATCCACTGGATATTAATCAGTTTCGAATGAATACGATAAAATTAAAAAGAAAATATTTAAGGTTTGTTTGATGCTATATGTTGGAGAAGGCTTATATGTTGGAGGATGCTTATCCAAATTTATAGGTGAGATTTTATTGTCAGGGGGTTGGGAATTGCGCTGTTTTTAATACTAGTCCCAAAAGTCTTATAATAACATTTTCTTATTTGTTGACTTAACAACCTTTGGAACTTATTGAATTTTGATTTTTTGGTTTATTTAGTTGAGTGTCCAAACGTTTCCACTACTAATTGTATTCAACAGACGGGTATAATTTTGTGTATAATCATTGGCAATGTAAATCAATTTATCTGCTATTGTCTTATCCCTTTAGATCCCTGTTTTATTGTGGTTTCTCTCGAATTATTCTTACCCAAACCCCTATTTATAAAATGAATTGTTTTCTTTTTTGCCTAACCCATGTGGATGGCTTGACCCTGCAGGGCTCAAATCTAAAAACTAACCCTCCTGGCTGTCCTGCCTCTAATAAAACCTTACCTAAAAACAAAACACCCCATTTAAATAAGCCCAAAATGTAATCTGTATAAAAAGGTAACAGGATCTTTGTCTGTACTTAAGAATCTCACTATCACCCCTCCCCCTCCTCCCAAATCCTTACCTAAATCATCCTAAAATAGTTCTTCATTGCACCGTATTATAGACAGCTTTCCTTAGGTATTGAAATGAAAAAAAAATAGAAGATTGAAAATAATTTTGTTAGCCCTGAGGGGCCAAAGGCCTGGTCTATAAAAAACTGGTATTTATTTATGGTTTTTTTTTATTTTGATGTTCATAGAAAATTGTCTGTAATACAATACTATACAAGATTTCTAATCCAACAGATATTATAAGCCATACTGGAAATATATTTAAAGATAAAAATATGTGCAGGGAAAAATGCCAGAAGGGTTGGGCCGGATATCCGGCCAGATACCGGATACTGAAACTATCCAGATACCAGATTTTGAATGTCGGATATCCGGTTATCTGGCAGGATATCTGGTAATTTGCCGGACATCCGTCGTTGGCTAGATATCCAGCAGGATGCCGGATATCCGGCATAGGGAATACGCAGGATATCCGGTATCTGGCCAAAAAGTATCCTGCCCAACCATAATTGACAGAATAAAAAATTCTGATAAACTTTGGTTACATCTTTTGTTTAGACATTGAAGAAGATGATAACGGATTAGAAAATGGTAGCAGATATAATAATGTGGATCCGAGTAAGCAATTTTATACAACCAAAGCTGTAAATAGAAATGTCTATAAGAAATTTATTTTTAAAAGCCAAGCTTTTCTATAAGAGGGTCGGTCCGTCAGTCTGTCCATCCGTCCAGAACTGAATGTTTTTTTTCAATTAAGGCAATGTCCTCTCCCTACCTACTTACAATGCTCTTTAAGCTTATAACATTATTTCCAATCGACGTAGAATTAACCAACTCAAAAGTCAAATGAATAGACAATTATGAATTTTATTCAAATGTACAAGGCCTCTTTTTAAAAGCAAAGCTTTTCTATAATTAGAGTCGGTCCGTCAGTCTGTCCATCCATCCAGAACCAATTTTTTTTTTGTTAATTAAGGTATATTAAAATTTATCTCAAACTTTGCATAGTGATTCCTGTAGTAGTTAGGTATGATTTTAAAAGCATAGCAACTCTATTATCGTTACCAGAATGCCATTACGTCCATTTAAAACACATTGATTTGTTAACAACAGCTGAAAACACAGGTTTCGTGATTTTTTTTCAAATTAATTTTGTTGTTGGTATATATAACCAGTTTTCTACTACTATACAATGTACAATGTATGTATAATTAAGGATAGTCCGGTTAGATAACAGTAAGCTTTTTTCTTAAATTTAGTCAGGTTAGAATTGTCCTATCAATTTCAAACTTGGCATAGTGATTCCTGTATTAGTTAGGTACGATTTGGAAAGAGTAGAAACTTTAAAATCGTTAACAGAATGTACTTATGTTCATTTAAAACATGACGATATTTAACATATTTGACACTAAATTTTCATATCTTATGAATATCTGATTTTTGGAATACTGATTCCTATTACAACAAGGTACAATATTATAAGCAAAGCATCTCTATAATGTCTTAAGCTGTATCAAGTAGTTTTGCAACAAATTTACTAACAATTTTGTTTAGACTTATGCATCTATATTCTGCTTATTCTGTTTTGACACTCTACAGTGTTAATGTTGGTTTGTCCTACCTTTACAGAGCTTTGTTTTTATTGATGTTGTCATCCTTGTTTATTTCTTTAAATTACAAATCATTTTGTTTAGATTTATTAGAAATAATAAATTTTTATGTGATATAATTATTCTATTAATTTGTTTTTTTTGGAAAACTGATTCCTATTACAACAAGGTATAAAGTCAATTAAAAATCATTTTGTTCAGATTTACTAGAAGCAATAAATTTTTATGTGATATAATATAATTATGATATTTATTTGACTTTTGGAATATTGATTCCTATTACAATAAGGTAAGATGTTAATCAAAAATCATTTTGTTTAGATTTATTAGAAGCAGTAAAAACAGGATCTACTGATGAAGTTATCAAGTTATTGGATGCTGGAGTCAATATTGAAGAGAAAAATCATTTTGGTGGGCTTTAATCATTGGATTCATCTAAAGGGATAAGACAATGACCGATAAATTGATGTACATTAGGGTGGGTCGATTTTGGACATTTTTTTTCTGAGGCCAAAGCGGGGATCTGCAACTGATTTGTATGAGTATAATACACCTCTGGAAGATTAAAGGGCGAATATAGGTTTGATATGATATGGGCTTATTTCAAGCGTGCAATTATATAGATTATAAGTAACTTAAAGACATTGACATATTTAACTGTATAAGTCCGTTTCTAGCCTAAAACCAAACTGATTCGTTGATATAATTACGCCATTTCGCGTAACTTGTGTGGTTCCCTAAGAAATCCAAACATCCCTGCATCACACAAGGCTGTGTCGGAAGGTTGTATTATAAAGCTTTTGTTCAATCATAGTCATAATGAAGACGAAAGGAATGGGAAAAAAAAGGATGCTGCAACTTTTACTTTTGATCAAATAAATTTTTCATAACATAATTTTGTAAAAGTACATTGAAAAAAAGGGAGGGCTGAAAACTAACTTTAAAAAAATATTTCAAAATTAAAATATTATGTTTGTTTGCTAAAAGTTGCATCATGTTTGTGTCTTTACCCAGGCTACAAAGGGTAAATATATTTTACATATTATATATTTTTATATAAATAAATTGTATTCATCATGAATAAATCTAAAATCTTAGTAGAGAAAATAAATTTAAAAACTTAATATTTATCTTTATGATGCACTATAAAGCAAAATTTTTGACGCTATTTAAAATTTGAATAAAATACTATATAATTAAATAAAATAAACATTTTAATTATCATTTAAGATGCATGCCAATGAAATAATCAATTAAACTTAAGAAAACTAGTCAAAAAAAAGTCTTGTAAAGGGCTAAAATAAACGATTTTGTAGGCCATCTCATTTATTATATGTTGAAGAAAACACGAAAATTGTAAAATCTACTTAAGGATTTTTTTGAATTTTTAAATTTAACATAGATATTCTAAAACTATGCAATGGCACCTTTGATATAAGCTCATATCATATCAAACCTATATTCGCCCTTTAAAACCACTGACGACCAGACATTCAATTGTATAGCTATTTGTAAATGGGAGTCAAAAATTTATTGAATCAGAACTATGGCTTCATGGTGCTCCCAGGAAAGGTATTGAGGAGTAGAATCAGGAACTTTGGACCGTTTCAAAAAATCTCGTTTCTAGCCTGAGAAAATCTAAAAAAACCTCTACAAATTGGACAATTCTCAATAAACCTTTAAAAAATGTGTTTTTTTTAGTGATTTCTAAGGCTAGGAACGAGATATTTTGAAACGGACAAAAGTTCCTGATTCAGCTCCTCAAGGCCTTTCCTGGGAGTACCATGAAGCTATAGTTCTGATTCAAAAAAATTTTTGAATGTCGTCTTTGCATATTAATAAGTAATCAAATATATTTTTTAGTGGTCTCGTTCTAAAACTCAATCTTTTAAAATTCTTTTTCGGTCAGAAATGTTTTAAAGGTTAATTTTATCTGTTGCATATCCCCTCTTTGTCTAATTCCAATATGAACCCGCCCTAATGTACATCCCCAACCATGATATGTATGATTATACTTCAGTAGATTAAAATTAGTGTTTAAAACGTTTAGACACTCAACTTAATGATCCAACCAATCAAATTACTAAAGTCCCCAAAGTTGTTAAGCCAACAAATGAGAAAATGTTATTATAGGACTAGTGTAATAAACAGCCCATTGCCCCCCCCCCCCTCTCTCTCTCTTTGGGATTGATTAGTATAATACAAAAACACATAAATTTCTAGACATATTTATTAACAATTTGTTCTGTATATAAGAGGCTTTTAAAGTGATCTCAAAGCAAGTTTTAAAAATTTGATATATATTTGGAATTACTTAGTTATTTAGAATTATGACAACAAATTTGCTAAATTTGTTATAAAAAGTGCCTTAAAACTTCTATTTTTAAATTTGCTACAGTACCCAAAAAAATTAACTTACACAATTATGTGTTAAACAAACTTTTAGATTTGTTGGCACAGATTTCTCTTAAGCCTTACAGCTTGGGCTCCAATTCCCACATTAATAGATTGGGGGGGGGGGGGGGAGGGTCATATTGACCCCCCCTCTATCTCGGTTCCTGTTACAGTTATGGTGGTTTATGTGTATTTTTAAAGAAAATTACTTTTTCTTGTCATAGCGGTCAGACCGCTCCTTAGCCGCTAAATATTAAAACAGCCATAGAGCGGCCAATTTAAAAGCTGGGATCACCAAATTTTAGGACGAACTTTTATTTTTTATAACAAAAAAATTACTTTTTCTGACCATCGCCAAAAAACGGCAAATAATGGAAACTGCTATTTTCGGCGGTTACGGCAGTAAAACGGCGGTTAGCAGCACCAATTAATATTTTTATCTGTTTCTGATCACAATAAAAGACTACATAAAAAATTTTGTTGGTCTAAAGCTGTTTTAAAATTCGGCAGCTGGCAGCTTAAAAAAAGCAAAATTACAGGTAGAAAATAGAAAATCGGTCAAAAATAGGTCAAGGAGTGGTCAAACAGTCATGACCTTACTACTCACGGAAGTTTATTATTGCTCAAGGATGTACTACAAAAGTTTTTAGGTCTCTAGCTGTAATAGAAGCCACTATATACATGATGTAAGTTTATAGTAAAAGCGGGACAAAAATTGGTCATAAAATCGGTGAGGAAGCGGTCAAACGGTCATAACACCACTATTCTCAGATGTTCATTGATATCCCAGTATTCACAAAAGTCATAATGAAGAAATTAAGATTTATTTGGATTTTTTTCTAATTTTGGTGCCACCTAACCAACTTTGACCGGATGCCACGACCGACACAGACCAGATATCCTTATAAGACCAACTCTTGCCGATGTATAATTACTAAACTTAAAAAGTCATGAAGTCACAACTCTCAATATGACCCCCCCCCTCCAATCTGTAAGGTTTAACACAGATAAAGTTAATAAGATTTATACTTGTAAAATAAGAGATAAATTTCTGTTTTTAATACTGATAAAATCAATTTTGCTAGTTTTTGTCAACTGAAAAAGTTGCAAACAAGGTTCAAAAATGTTGGACCAAATGACTAAAAAGATATTTCTCACCTTATTTTAGTGCAACTAATATAACAGGCAATCAGAACAAATGTAGAATAATGTATTATGGAAACACAACTAAGGGGGCCCTGAAATGGTTTTAGAGAGATGTAGTGTTAGTAATGCACAGTAAAATTCAGTAAAATTTTTGTTATCAATGTTGTGTTAAAGTACCTCAATAAAATGATCCTTAGAACAAGAAGAAACTGGTGGTAGATGTATCATTTTATAAGTAAAAATATAGATATCAAATTTAAATCTTTTGATTGTGGAATTGTAAAAATATGATATGTATAGTCTAAATATTTTTAAAAGTTTTTCATTGATATTATAAATACCAAAGAAGACCATTAGAGCCCCATTAAATCCACAAGCAATCAATTGGGCTGTGAGGTGAAAGGGCTTATATTTTTACAATTCCACAATCAAAAGATTTAATAACATCTATAAGGATCATTTTATTGAGGCACTTTGACACAACATTGACAACAAAAATTATACTGAATTTATCTGTAATACTAATACTCTCTAATACTAATACTGTCTAAAGCCATTTGAGTTGTGTTTCCATAATAGTTGTGTTTCCATAATACATTATTCTATACTTGTTCTGATTGCCTGTTATGTTAGGTGCACTAAAAAAAGCTGAGAAATGTCTTTTTAGTCATTTGGTCAAACATTTTTAAACCTTAATTGCAACTTTTTCAGTTGCCAATAAGCAAAATTGATAACAACAGTATGAAAAGCAGAAATATCTCTATTTTTTAAGTATGAATTTTATTAACTCCATCTGTGTTAAGAGAAATGCCAACAAATCTAAAAGTTTGTTTTACACATAATTGTGTAAGTTAATTTTTTTGGGTACTGTAGCAAATTTAAAAATAGAAGTTTTAAGGCACTTTTTATATCAAATTTAGCAAAATTTTTGTCATAATTTTAAATAATTAAGAAATTCCAAATATATATCAAATTTTTTTAAATTGCTTCGTGATCACTTTAATAGTCAGCTTAACTGTTAGAAAAAATAGAGAACTATGTCAAAAAGTTTAGTTTTAGCTATAGAATGAAAAAAAAGACAATTAACTGCACATTTATATAGTCTGGAAATTTTTTCCCCAATCTTGGATATAATAAAAATCGGCGGAAAAAGCCGTTTTTTAAGGAAACAATAGAAAGTTTTGCCCTATCTTTGAGATTATATGAATGATATGATGTTAATGTTTGATAATCTGATGAGAAATTTTCAAATTTACGGTCTCTATCAATATAGCTCGTTCTGAATGCACATAAAAACCTTGTCTACATCAGATTATTTTGTTGGCCTACAATGCCAGTTCTTATTTTGTCTGGATTAAGTATCTATCTGTAGATACCTATATATCTTTCTATCTATATATCTAACTATCTCTCTATCTATCTTACTATCTTTCAATTTATAAATATCTATCTCTCTACATATATATTTTTGTATATCTATTACTGTACTCAGAACAAAAAAATATACAATGTATCTAAAATATTTATATCTAGGAAGAACAAGTCTTATGGTTGCAGCAGAGAAAGGAAACACAGAAGTAGTCAGAATACTTCTAGAACATGGAGCTCATGTGAACAATAAAGATAATTTTGGTTAGTTACATAATATTATTATACTACAATTATATAATGTATCTTTAGTATATTCTATCTATCTATCTATAGTCTATAGTCTAAAATATTTATATCTAGGAAGAACAAGTCTTATGGTTGCAGCACAGTATGGAAACACAGAAGTAGTCAGAATACTTTTAGATCATGGAGCCAATGTGAATCATAAAGATAATTTATTTGGTTAGTTACATAATATTATTATACTACAATTATATAATGTATCTTTAGTATATTCTATCTATCTATCTATAGTCTATAGTCTAAAATATTTATATCTAGGAAGAACAAGTCTTATGGTTGCAGCACAGTATGGAAACACAGAAGTAGTCAGAATACTTTTAGATCATGGAGCCAATGTGAATCATAAAGATAATTTATTTGGTTAGTTACATAATATTATTATACTACAATTATATAATGTATCTTTAGTATATTCTATCTATCTATCTATAGTCTATAGTCTAAAATATTTATATCTAGGTCATACAAGTCTTATGTCTGCAGCACTGTATGGAAAAACAGAAGTAGTCAGAATACTTCTAGAACATGGAGCTCATGTGAATCATAGAGATAAAGCTGGTTAGTTACATAATATTGTTTTACTATATAGTGTATCTTTAATTTATTTCATATCTTTCTCTATATCTATAACTCTACTCTAAACTAAAGAATATATATCCATCTATTTATCTCTTTACTAGCAGCTACGCCCGTAGAGGCCTCTAGGGGCACTTGAGGAGGAGAGAGTCCAATTTAATAACCCAATTTCTTACTTTAGATTTTAAAAGAAAAAGAAAAAAAAAATTTTGGGGGGGGGAAATTGTTTTTTTGGGGGGTTGAGGGTGTCCCACCCCCCAAGAAAATAGTTATGAACCTTCCTGGGACCTATAAGAAGCTACCCTGATAAGGAGAACCCATTTGGTTCAGTGGTTATATCTCTCTATTCATTTATCTTTCTTTATAATGAACTAGCAGCTTCGCCCCTAGCCTCTAGGGGCTTTGCCACAAGAGAAAATTTTAAAGAAAAAAAGTGGTGGTGAAGCACCAATCCCTTTGTTACATGCATCAGCAAAAAAGATGTAAAGGGAATTTTTTTGTTATTTGGGGGGTTGGGGGTGTCCTGGCCACACACAAGAAAATAGCCTGAAACCATCACAGGGCCATCTAATATATTCCCTGAAGAGTAGAATCCAATTGGTTCAGTGGATACCAAGATCATGCGACTTTGTATTATACATTAAAAACTCATGAATGTATTTCTTAAAATTTGAATTAATTTTGTATTATTAATAGATTAATAGTTGCACTCTCTCTCACTCTTCCTCTCCCTTTCTATGTCTCTCCCTCCCCCCTCTCTCTCTCTCTCTCTCTCTCTCTCTCTCTCTCTCTCTCTCTCTCTCTCTCTCTCTCTCTCTCTCTCTCTCTCTCTCTCTCTCTCTCTCTCTCTCTCTCTCTCTCTCTCTCTCTCTCTCTCTCTCTCTCTCTCTCTCTCTCTCTCTCTAAAACTATGCAATATTATGACATATCAACAATATTAGCAATATTCTAATGACATTATGACTGTACGCACATATGATAAACAAAGTTTGACAGGGTAATCATCTATACATTAAATAATAATAAATATCATAGGTTGGAGAGCTCTAGATTATGCTTTATTAAATAAATATGAAGAAACAGCAGAAATACTTAGAGAACATGGTAAGCTTAATTAATAATTCTATATTTATAAGTGAAGCTATTCTAACATTTTATTTGGCTTTTTATGAATTCTTTCTATAGGTCAATTGTATTAAGTAAATCTTTGGATTAGACTCAAAAACGATAAAAAAGCTATGATATTAAAGTATACATATATATATAATTATACAGGGTGGGGCAAATAAAACCAGACATTTTCCAAACGGCCATAGCTCCAAAACCACTTGACCAATCAGGACATTTGACCCCACTATAAAGGCTTAGGTAAACCTTCTTGCCCATAAAGATCTTTGGATGATAGAGGATATCCGAGCATAAAACGTCTAAAATCTCTAATATTTCTCTATAATAGTTTGGGGGCGGGTAGCGGTGGTAATTGAGGCTGGCAGAAATTTTATTGAATAATTTAATAGTATCATACCCAATTTGCCTCTAGTTTTTAGAATTAAACTTTAAAATTGACAATTTCATATTCATTTGTTTAAAAAATAGAATTTGTCCGGTTTTATTTGCCCCACCTTGTATATACTGTAGTCTTTAGCTTGATTCTTGTATTAAAGTCTGTTAGTTTCTTATATGTTTAATTAGAACATTACATGAATTTGCCTATAACTCTGTCAAAAATACTAACAGATCTAAGATCTTTTTTGACCTAAGCTGCTGAAACAATTTCTTTACAAGCCCCATTAATCAGTTTTGATATATCTTTCTAATTTCTGCAAACACTAAAAGATATGCAAAATAAGGTATAAGGTTTTTTATATGTATGGAAACCATAAAATTGATAGAAAAATATCTTTTTTAAACTTCTCTTTAATTTTTAGAATTTAATTTTTTTAAATTAATTTTTTAAAGGGATTTATGTATTGATTATTATATAATATAACATTATTCAGATATTAATGGCATTATAAAATTTATTATTATATAATATATTATTATTCAGATATTAATGGTATTTCAACATGATTATTATATAATATAATATCATTCAGATATTAATGGTATTTCAAAATTGATTACTTGAGCTTGTAAAGAAACTGTTTCAGAAAAAAAGCCTTTGTACGTTAAAAAACATCTAATACCCTTTAGTAATATATATTTCCGTATAAATTAAAATAAAAAATATTATTTAAATTAACTTATAATCCTATTCTATAAGTTGTTATTTTTTTGATTCGTCTTTATCTACTAAACAAGATTAGTTACAAAATTTAGGAAAACTTAACATTAGGATGGTTTTAGGCTATTACAGCTTATCATTTAAGTCTTACAATGATTTTAGGCTATTTCACATTAAAAAATAAATCCCTTTTGTGCATAAAGCTGGCAATTCAAATGAATAGACAATTATGAATTTTATTCAAATTTACAAGGCCTCTTTTTAAAAGCAAAGCTTTTCTATAATTAGAGTCAGTCCGTCAGTCTGTCCATCCATCCAGAACCAATTTTTTTTTGTTAATTAAGGTATATTAAAATTTATCTCAAACTTTGCATAGTGATTCCTGTAGTAGTTATGTATGATTTTAAAAGCATAGCAACTCTATTATCATTACCAGAATGCCATTACGTCCATTTAAAACACATTGATTTGTTAACAACAGCTGAAAACACAGGTTTCGTGATTTTTTTTCAAATTAATTTTGTTGTTGGTATGTTGTTTCTACTACTAAACAATGTACAATGTATGTATAATTAAGGATAGTCCGGTTAGATAACAGTAAGCTTTTTTCTTAAATTTAGTCAGGTTAGAATTGTCCTATCAATTTCAAACTTGGCATAGTGATTCCTGTATTAGTTAGGTACGATTTGAAAAGAGTAGAAACTTTAAAATCGTTAACAGAATGTACTTAAACATGACAATATTTAACATATTTGACACTAAATTTTCATATCTTATGAATATCTGATTTTTGGAATACTGATTCCTATTACAACAAGGTACAATATTATAAGCGAAGCATCTCTATAATGTCTTAAGCAGTATCAAGTAGTTTTGCAACAAATTTACTAACAATTTTGTTTAGACTTATGCATCTATATTCTGCTTATTCTGTTTTGACACTCTACAGTGTATTGTTGGTTTGTCCTACCTTTACAGAGCTTTGTTTTTATTGATGTTGTCATCCTTGTTTATTTCTTTAAATTACAAATCATTTTGTTCAGATTTATTAGAAATAATAAATTTTTATGTGATATAATTATTCTATTAATTTGTTTTTTGGAAAACTGATTCCTATTACAACAAGGTATAAAGTCAATTAAAAATCATTTTGTTCAGATTTAATAGAAGCAATAAATTTTTATGTGATATAATTATTCTATTAATTTGTTTTTTGGAAAACTGATTCCTATTACAACAAGGTATAAAGTCAATTAAAAATCATTTTGTTCAGATTTAATAGAAGCAATAAATTTTTATGTGATATAACATAATTATGATATTTATTTGACTTTTGGAATATTGATTCCTATTACAATAAGGTACGATGTTAATCAAAAATCATTTTTTTAGATTTATTAGAAGCAGTAGATACAGGATCTACTGGTGAAGTTATCAAGTTATTGAATGCTGGAGCTGATATTGAAGAGACAAATTATTATGGTGGGCTTTAATCATTGGATTCATCTAAAGGGATAAGACAATGACCAATAAATTGATTTACATCCCCAACGGATTAAAGTTTGTGGTTGAAACGTTTGTATGTACACTCAACTTAATGATCCAACCAATCAAAATTTACTAAAGTCCCCAAAGTTGTTAAGCCAACAAATGAGAAAATGTTATTATAAGACTAGTGTAATAAAAAGCCCATTCCCCCCCCTCTCTCTCTCTGTGGGATTGATTAGTATAATACAAAAACACATAAATTTCTAAATTTCTAGACATATTTTTTTTAACAATTTGTTCTGTATATAAGAGGCTTTTAAAGTGATCACAAAGCAATTTTTAAAAATTTGATATATATTTGGAATTACTTAGTTATTTAGAATTATGACAACAATTTTGCTAAATTTGTTATAAAAAGTGCCTTAAAACTTCTATTTTTAAATTTGCTACAGTACCCAAAAAATTAATTTACACAATTATGTGTTAAACAAACTTTTAGATTTGTTGGCACAGATTTCTCTTAACCCTTACAGCTCGGGCCCCAATTCCCACATTAATAGATTAGGGGGGGTCATATTGACCCCCCCCTCTATCTCGGTTCCTGTTACAGTTAGAGACATAAAATTTTTTTCTGGTGGTTTATGTGTATTTTTAAAGAAAATTACTTTTTCTAGTCATAGTAGTCAGACCGCTCCTTAGCTGCTAAATATTAAAACAGCCATAGAGCGGCCAATTTAAAAGCTGGGATCACCAAATTTTAGGACGAACTTTTATTTTATATAACAAAAAAATTACTTTTCTGACCATCGCCAAAAAACGGCAAATAATGGAAACCGCTATTTTCGGCAGTTACAGCGGTTACAGCAGTAAAACGGCGGTTAGCAGCACCAATTAATATTTTTATCTGTTTCTGATCACAATAAAAGACTACATAAAAAATTTTGTTGGTCTAAAGCTGTTTTAAAATTTGGCAGCTGGCAGCTTAAAAACAGCAAAATTACAGGTAGGAAATAGAAAATCGGTCAAGGAGTGGTCAAACGGTCATGACCTTACTACTCACGGAAGTTTATTATTGCTCAAGGATGTACTACAAATTTTTTAGGTCTGTAGCTGTAATAGAAGCCACTATATACATGATGTAAGTTTATAGTAAAAGCGGGACAAAAATTGGTCATAAAATCGGTGAGGAAGCGGTCAAACGGTCATAACACCACTATTCTCAGATGTTCATTGATATCCCAGTAATCACAAAAAAAAATTAGGTATCTATCTTAGACACAAAAGTCATAATGAAGAAATTAAGATTTATTTGGAATTTTTTCTAATTTTGGTGCCACCTAACCAACTTTGACCTGACGTCATGACTGACACAGACCAGATATCCTTATAAGACCAACTCTTGCCGATGTATAATTACTAAACTTAAAAAGTCATGAAGTCACAACTCTCTATCTTTCCTACAAAAAAAATGACATTGAAAAAACTAGAGGGGGGCGGGGGTCAATATGACCCCCCCCCCCGATCTGTAAGGTTTAACACAGATGGAGTTAATAAGATTTATACTTGTAAAATGATAGATAAATTTCTGTTTTTAATACTGATAAAATCAATTTTGCTTTTTTTGTCAACTGAAAAAGTTGCAAACAAGGTTCAAAAATGTTGGACCAAATGACTAAAAAGATATTTCTCAGCTTATTTTAGTGCAACTAACATAACAGGCAATCAGAACAAATGTAGAATAATGTATTATGGAAACACAACTAAGGGGGCCCTCAAATGGTTTTAGAGAGATGTAGTGTTAGTAATGCACAGTAAAATTCAGTAAAATTTTTGTTATCAATGTTGTGTTAAAGTACCTCCACCGGTGTCCTGGATAGGAAACAGGTTTTTTTTTGACATACGTCTCACAAGACCTATGTAGCCATCACCGGGAGACAATGACGGTTCAGTACATGACTTTCGTTAAATCACAGCTGATCATTTTTATGGATTTTTTTTGAAAATTACTTTTATACCCAAATTTTCATAGTTTTTCTCAAAAAAATCTCAATTTTCTCACATTTGCAGCTTAGTTAGCCTAAATTTACGCAAGAAAAGTATAGTAAATACAGCTGAACCTAAGGACTGTGTTATCATCAATAACAAAATCGATAAGAATCAATTGAATAATCTAAGATTTGTAGTCTAGAAATGAAATCAGAGTTATTTGAAGTCAATATTTGAATTGATGTCTAAACAGCTCTTGTAATTATCTTAAAATAAATATTTCATGTTCCTGTTGCATGCCTCATGACATATTATATTGTTAAAACATAGTGTCTGGCTGTGAAAAGACCTCCCTCTGAGGCTCCACTAATGAAGTTAATGCAAACATGCTTCAGAAATAGCAATGATTCTGTTCCATGTTTTCCTTGAAATATTAACAAGTTATCCTGGTCAACATTGGATCCTGGCTGATTTGATGTCTCAACATCAAAACAATATCTGCTTGGGGTATAACAGATGTTCATAACCAAAGTTGCCATGTTCAAAGTCCTATAATACTATATATACAAGGCTACAATTGAATATACAACCAGTCCCTGGTTCAAAAGAGCTTGCAGAAGGTTAATATAGCTGGTCTTGATTGAGTCTCTGCCCTTTGTACACACTGGTTTTCTTGACTACTGATTAAATGTCATAATGAGAAATGGTAGACACTCTTGTTCTTTGAAGCAAGAGAGTTTCAAGTGGTACAAATTGTGTTATTTAGATTAGGTAAAAGTCATAACAAGGTTTTCATAGGTGAACCTACAGAATGATTATAGATACATATTGGATTATAAGCTGGATGGATAATTTGTAAGTTAGTGTATTCAAATATTGTGTTGATATGACTCATGAATGTAAGAGCAGCTAAATGACAAAAAAGCACTTGGCTTGTAGCTTGAAGAAAATAATAGTAGCTTATGACTAGAGTGAATGTGAATGCTGGTTACATGATCATAACTGGATTTCATTCAAGTGTGTGTTTCAATGGTGACTTCAAACCCCAATTTGAAAATAAAACACAGGCAAGTTTTCTGTCCTAAGCAGATCAATACTACCCTCCATAAAAAGCTACCAGTAGTAATAGGACCTAGGAAGGTGTTAAACAGGAAGACTACAATATAGGATTAGCAAAGCAAGAATAAAGGGCAGTTTGTCTATCAAATGGTGTTAGATTTGGAATCATTGACCCACCTGACTTTAGCATATCAATCAGCAGAGTAGGCAGAAACCATGTTGAAATTCTGAGTAATAGAGAATGAGAGGACAGGAGCTCTTAGCTGAAGTAACTAAGGCAAGGGAGACCATGTAGCTAGATGCATGGCAGTCTAGGCTTTCACCCATTAAAAGATCTCTCATGACAGTAGCTGGTTCATAGGAAACCAAAGGAAGTAAAAAGTAAGAATACTTGAAATTTTATTCTGAATCTTAAGGTAATCCCTTCATATGGCAAAAGTCAAGCCACTAGTTCAATAACAAACAATTACCAGAACAGGAAATTGAAAGAAGAGTCAGAATTCTAAACTAACTTTCATCAAGATTTAAAGGCTGGGTGAACCATGTCAGCCAGCTAGAATAGAGGTCTAGCTTTACCAGGGTTGAGAGAGGTACCCTGTTTAGTGGACAGTATTATCAGGCATACTTGTTAAAGTTGAAGGACAGAGACAGTAACTTCAACGTCTTGAAACATGGTTTAACATGGTTCAAGAAGTTTAACAGGTGGATTGACAGGAGAGAAAGTTTTTGTGAAAGAAATTTGAGGGCACAAACATAATGTTGCTTAGTCAAAGGCAAAGTCAGATAGATTGAATCATGTTGAAGCCAGGTGAAAGCCTATGGAGGCCAGAAGCAGTTCTGACGTGCAAATTTATTGTTGAACATTAATTCAAAGTAAATAACTCTTACTCAATTTCTGACTACAAATCTTATTCTATTGATTCTGAAAGATCTTGTTATAGGTAATAGCCCAATCTTCAGTACAGCTGTTCCTTATTATACTTTTCTTGCCTAAATTTAGGCTAACTAAGCAGCAAATGTGAGAAAATTGAGATTTTTTGGGGGAAAAACTAAAAAATTTTGGGTAAAAAAGTAATTTTCAAAAAAATCCACAAAAATGATCAGCTGTGATTTAACGAAAGTCATGTACTGAACCGTCATCATCTCCTGGTCATGACTACATAGGTCTTGTGAGACGAATGTCAAAAAAAACCTGTTTCCTATCCAGGACACCGGTGCCTCAATAAAATGATCCTTAGAACAAGAAGAAACTGGTGGTAGATGTATCATTTTATAAGTAAAAATATAGATATCCAATTTAAATCTTTTGATTGTGGAATTGTAAAAATATAATATGTATAGTCTAAATATTTTTAAAAGTTTTTCGTTGATATTATAATTACCAAAGAAGACCATTAGAGCTCCATTAAATCCACAAGCAATCAATTACTTTAGAAAGCATCATTCAATACTCCTCTGGTCAGATTATACATATATGTTCCTGCTTTTAAATTACCCAAGGATTGAGAAAACCTTAATTGCAACTTGTCAATAAGCAAAATTGATAACAACAGTATGAAAAGCAGAAATATCTCTATTTTTTAACTCCATCTGTGTTAAGAGAAATGCCAACAAATCTAATAGTTTGTTTAGCACATAATTGTGTCAATTAGTTTTTATGGTACTGTAGCAAATTTAAAAATAGAGGTTTTAAGGCAATTTTTATATCAAATTTAGCAAAATTTTGGCATAATTCTAAATAATTAAGAAATTCCAAATATATATCAAATTTTTAAAAATTGCTTCGTGATCACTTTAATAGTCAGCTTAACTGTTAGGAAAAATAGAGAACTATGTCAAAAAGATTAGTTTTAGCTATAAAATGAAAAAAAGACAATTAACTGCACATTTATATAGTCTGGAAATTTTTTCCCTAATCTTGGATATAATAAAAATCGGTGGAAAAAGCCGTTTTTTAAGGAAACAATAGAAAGTTTTGCCCTATCTTTGAGATTATATGAATGATATGATGTTAATGTTTGATAATCTGATGAGAAATTTTCTCATTTACAGTCTCTATCAATATAGCTCGTTCTGAATGCACATAAAAACCTTGTCTACATCAGATTATTTTGTTGGCCTACAATGCCAGTTCTTATTTAGTCTGGATTAAGTATCTATCTGTAGATACCTATATATCTTTCTATCTATATATCTAACTATCTCTCTATCTATCTTACTATCTTTCAATTTATAAATATCTATCTCTCTACATATATATTTTTGTATATCTATTACTGTACTCAGAACAAAAAAATATACAATGTATCTAAAATATTTATATCTAGGAAGAACAAGTCTTATGGTTGCAGCAGAGAAAGGAAACACAGAAGTAGTCAGACTACTTCTAGAACATGGAGCTCATGTGAACAATAAAGATAATTTTGGTTAGTTACATAATATTATTATACTACAATTATATAATGTATCTTTAGTATATTCTTTCTATCTATCACTTTACACCTCTCTCTGTACATCTATAACTGTACTCTGAACTAAAGAATATATAAAGTATCTAATATATTTATATCTAGGAATAACAAGTCTTATAGTTGCAGCACGGTATGGAAACACAGAAGTAGTCAAACTACTTCTAGAACATCAAGCTGATGTCAACTATAAAGATAATGATGGTTAGTTACATAATATTATTTTACTACATAGTGTATCTTTAGTATATTCTATCTATTTATCTATTTCTGTCACCTCTCTTTTTATATCTATAACTGTACCCTGAACTAAAGAATATATAATGTAACTAATATATTTATATCTAGGAATGACAAGTCTTATGCATGCAGCAATTAAGGGAAACACAGAAGTAGTCAGACAACTTCTTGAACATGGAGCTGATGTCAACCATAAAGATATATATGGTTAGTTACATAATATTATTGAACCATATTTATATATTGTATATTTAGTATATTCTATCTATCTATCTATATATTTATCAATCTCTGCAACATCTCTCTGTATATTTATAGCTGTACTCTGAACTAAAGAATATATAATGTAACTAATATATTTATATCTAGGAAGGACAAGTCTTATGTGGGCAGCACTGTATGGAAACACAGATATTGTGAAGGTGCTTCTAGACTATGGAGCTGATGTCAACACTAAGGATGATAATGGTTAGTTACATAATATTATTATATTTTATTTGTATATCTTTAGTTACAGTATGTTCTTTCTATCTATATACATCTATCTATCTATATATCTTTTTATCTATCTATCTATCTATCTATCTATCTATCTATCTATCTATCTATATATCTATCTATCTATCTATCTATCTATCTATCTATCTATCTATCTATCTATCTATCTATCTATATATCTATCTATCTATCTATCTTTCTATCTATCTATCTATCTATCTATCTATCTATCTATCTATCTATCTATCTATCTATCTATCTATCTATCTATATATCTATCTACATATCTATCTATCTATCTATATATCTATCTATATATCTATATATCTATCTATCTATATATATATATATATATCTATCTATCTATCTACCTATCTATCTATCTATCTATTTTCTTTTCAACTCTCCATCTCTCACTCTCTCTTTTAAACTACGATATAATATTTTTACCCTCTCAAATCTGGAAACATTTTGATTCTAAATGTCTAATTCAAATATAGTTTATGCCAACTTTATAAACTAAATAAAAGTCATATTGCTGACATATTAACAATATTAATAATATTGTAATCATATTATGACTACTTGACTATTATCATTTAACTTGACAAAATTTTGACAGGGTTAATACAGTGTATTATTAAATAATCAATAAATATGATAGGGAACACGGCTCTGGATAAGGCTCTTCAAGAACATCCTTGGTACACTGAAGAAGAAAGAAAAGAAAAGAGAGAAATAGTAGAAATACTTAGAAAAAATGGTAAGTCTATTCAATAATTCTATAATTTCATATCTTTTCATTCAGATTTCTAAGAATTAAGGGTGGGGGAGGTAATTAGGGGCGGGGTTCAAGAAATGTGAAAATGTTGTTAAAAAAATCCTCACATATAGATATAGTCTTTAGTTTATTCAATAGGTGTGCAGTACAGAGGTTATGGGGCCCTTATTTCAAAATTAAGGAGGGGGAAGGGAAAATCTTGGTTAATTATAAAGGTTTTTTTGATTTGTCCTTTAAGATAACCAAGTAACTAATTTAGTTAAAAATCTTAGGGAAATTCACATAGATCCTAAAAGTTAAAATCTTTTTTAGGAGCTAAGAAGGGAAGTGAGATTGAGTAAAGTCAGAATACAACAATATAACAAGGTAAAACATTTAGATAAATTCTTTAAGAACAAAAGAGTTAGCTATATGAGTGCTCTCATTTAAAGTGCCTATCGAGCACATTGTGAAGTAAACTTTTTTTTATACCAACTTACCTATATATTTAGCTATTTACTTATCTGTATATACATCTAGTACTTGCTATTTGTTTACTTAGCTATGTCAGAAATGTATCCCTATTATAATCCTTAATTCTAAACCTATAACTGTTTAAATTTATAAGGCAGATAAGGCAGGAGATTTTTCCTTTCTATCTATAATCTATATATATATTTATTTATCTAAACATATCTTTATATATATATTTGCTTATCTACCTATCTCAAATTATCTAAAAATCATAATGAACAGGCAAAAAACTTTTTTAATTTTAAGCTTTACTATATCTAACTATGATTTTTTCCAGTCTATCTGTCTATATCTTATATCTGTTATTAATTCCAATATAATTTTTATTAATTAATATAACAATTATTTTAGAACAGAACAGCTTTGGGTGAACAGAATGATTACCTACAATGCTTTATTATTTTGAAATATTGTGCCTTTTTTATATAAAAATTGATTATTGTATGATTCATGATTTTCAAAATAAGAATATTTAGATTTTAAAGTTTTTTTACTTATCATTTTAATTTGTTTACTAGCCTAGCTACTTTTAATTTACTTTGTCTGTCAGTTACATGTCTTAAAGACCTATTTTAACTTGAGTCTTAAAAAGTGCTTTATATGTTCTAAAAGGTTTTATGGATATAATCAATCCTTGACTCTTTATATAATTTATATATTTCAAAAAGTCTAAAAATTGTAATAATGTGATGACAATATTAATACAGGATTATATTTATGGATATAATTACATATTTAGGACTTTATTATGGAGATGCTTTGCCTATAATATTGTACCTTGGGAATCAATATTTTTGTTTGGTTAAATTTTTTTAACATTTAAGTACACAGTGATCTAATGGGATAAGACAATATGGACGCTAAATTGATGTACACCACAACTATGATAAACAAAAATACCTCTTCTTTAGATTAAAATTATTGGCGGACTAGTTTATACAATGATAGTTTTTCACAAACAAATCAAGTCCCAAAAGTGTATCAAACGAAAGTGTTAAATTATTCTGGGACCAGTATAATTTACAGTCCAATGTCTCCTCCCTCCCTGGCTGTCACTCTATAATTGATTACGTTCGTTTACCTGACAATTTGTTGAGCTTTTGCATTTATGGATGTTGTCAACCTTGTTTATTAAATATTTTTTACCTTAGTTGATGCTTATTACATTTTCAATTTTCAGATGCAAATAAAAACTAAAATATTTTTTTTTTAAATTCAAGGATTTTTCTCTTTTTATTTGGTGGATTTTTTTTACATGTTCAATACTTGAAATATCAAATTATATGTTTATTTGTAAGGGAAAACCATATCAGTTCAGCAGTCAGTGAGATCCTTTGCTACACACATACAAACATCCCTTTACTTTTATAAAAGGTTAATTATTATCTCAGAACAAGGATCACAAAATAGGATTTAAAATAGCATTTTTCTTTAAATTAGGCATATTAGAATTGTCCTATCGATTTCAAACTTTGCATGGTGATTCCTGTAGTAGTTAGGTACGATTTATGAAGCGTAGCAACTCTATAATCATTACAAGAATGTCTGTACGTTCATTTAAACATGTTGATTTTTCTACTTTAAAAAAAAATTTATTTGATCTAAATATCCTATTGATTTGATTTTTGGTATGTTGATTCCTAGGACAACAAAGTACAATATTATAAGCGAAGCAACTCTATAATCAAGTCCTAAAAATGTAAGTATGTCCATGAACACTAACCTTTATCAAGCAGTTTTTCAACAAATTTACTTACAATTTTGCTTCGCCTCTTATACATTTATATTCTGATTATTCAGTTGTGACACAATACAAATGTTCATGTACGTTTGTCCTACCGTTTCAGTGCTTCACTTTTATGGAATTTGTCATCTTTTTTTTTGTAATAAACTGTAAAAAACAAAGAGATTTTTAAAAACAAAATATTAATTCACTTTTTATTCAGCATTTAAGAAATTTGAGAAATTACTTGCCAATATACTTTTAAGCTCGTTTACATTTTCGGTCTACTGGGTATCTGTAATCAAAACAAGGATGACAACATCCATAAAAGCGAAGACGAAGCGAAGAACTGAATATACAAAATAGGAATAAAAAGTTTGGCAAAATTATACTTGATTATAGAGATGCTTCGCTCATGATATTGTACCATATTGTAATTGGAATCAGTAATCCAAAAATAAGATCAATCAGATGATCACATAAAAAGTTGTTGTTAAAAAAGTAAAAATAAAACATGTTTAAAATGGACTTACAGATATTCTGGTAATGATTATAGAGTTGCAACGCTTTGTAAATCTTACCTAACTACTACAGGAATCATCATGCAAAATTTGAAATTAATAGGTCAATTCTAACGTGCCTAAATTAACCCTTAACGGTCGGGGGGGGGGCGTTGAACGCCCCCCCATCCGGTTTTTTCTATCTCATTTTCTTTGTGTGAGAGATGAAGAGCCCAAACTGCTTGACTTTTTAAGTATGGGTATGACACATAACTGAGAGTTGGAATTTTTTGAATATCTCCATCCTGGCGGGCACAGGATGCCAGCAAACCTGGCAGGGTCATCCAGGTAAAGAGCAAAAATATTTTTTTGACTAAAACAAAGCATTTTATCATACCAAAATACTAAAAAATCCTCTAGTAGTACATCCTTATATGAAATACAGGTGTTCAAGTCACTTTCAGGTTCCAGGTATTATCCTGCAGGTCCTGATCCTCCAGGTCTCCAGAAATCTTTAAAAGGCTCCTGTGGCCGCAATTTTTGACTTAGAGACTTCAAATTTTAAACTTAAGCTTTTCTTACATGTCTACATAACGTATTAAAATTTCATGAAGATCCGCCGCCGTTTTCCCGCCGACCGCCGACTGCGGCGGCTGGCAGCTGCCAAGTACAGCTGCGGCCGCTGAAATTTATATTTTGAGATTTCTAATGTAAAATTTACATAAAGATAAACATTTTCTGGAAAAAAAATTTTCTTCTAGCTTCAAAAATAAGAAAATTACAGCCGTTTGAAATTTTTAAGTAAAAAAGGACCTAAAAACAAAGGTTGCTAAATAAAAGGGTGAAGGAAGCGAAAATTGACTTAGACTTATAAAAGGTCGGAAATTCATTATCAAACAGGGGACTTGCACAAAAAAATTTAGCCCTCTAGCTCTAATAGGAACTGAGATAATAAGGGGGGGCGTTGAACGCCCCCCCCCCCGACTGATTAAGGTGCGGCAAGGGGCCCGACTGTAAAGGGTTAACAAACAAAGCTCTCCGTTGAGGACGGACTGACTGACCGACTCTAATTATATAAAAGCTTCGCCTTTAAAAAGACTAATATAAAGGGATGGCATTATGCATAATTTTTAAAGTACATCTGCAAAATGGAAGTTTTGAATGACCTTAAAACTGTAAAATTATTTTAGATTTTCAACGTCCGACAATTCTTTTTATTGTGTCTGTATAGAAACTTTTCTATAATTAGGGTCGGCCCGTCCGTCCGTACGTCTGAGATGGATAGCTTTTTCGTTAATTTAGGCATGTTAGAATTGTCTTATCGATTTTAAACTTTAAATGGTGATTCCTGTAGTGGTTAGGTACGATTTAGAAAGCGTAGGAACTCTATAATCATTAGCAGGATGTCCGTACATCCATTTTAAACATATTGATTTTTTACTTTTTGAACAACAAATTTTTATGTGATCTAATTATCCGATTGTTCTGATTTTTGGTATATTGATTCCTAGGACAACAAAGTACAATATTATAAGCGAAGCAACTCTATAATCAAGTCCTAAAACTGTAAGTATGTCCATAAACATTAACCTATATCAAGCAGTTTTTCAACAAATTTACTCATAATTTTGCTTTGACTCTTATTCATTAATATTCTGATTATTCAGTTCTGACACTCTACAAATGTTAGCGTCCGTTTGTCCTATCGTTTCAGAGCTTCGTTTTTATGGATGTTGTCATCCTTGTTAAACTATATTTCGATTATCATATTGAAAAGTCTTTTGTAGTCCTAATTGATTGATTGATTAGCCATAGTTTCTTAAGGTTTGGACCTAAGTCGTCTGCCAAGGACGTCCAAGGGGGGGGGGGGGGGGGGTGGGTAATCCTTTACCAAATTACCCTATAAAAAAAGCTTGAACGTCCTTGACGTCATGGAGTAGGCTGAGATACTTTTGTATAGCCACTAGGGACAATTCAAGCTCATTATTATTACCTCAACCTGGCCAGGTATGGCAGGCGTCCCAAATTTAGTCAACTTAATGAATGCCGCTATCCACAAAGGAGTTTTGGATAAAATAGCAGTACTAAGTACATGACTGTAGTGTATCCAAACTTACTCAATAATCCCCTTCTTACATAACATAGGGGAGTTAAAATTATGTATTGCAAATCTATGTCCTATTCACTAAACCTTTCTGAATTCAAAATAGTTATTTCTTTCATCGTATTATAAACGGTTGTCCGCGGATATAGAATGTACAATTACAAGATTAAAACAAGATTTTTTAGCCCCGAGATGCCGAAGGCAGGGGCTAAAAAAACTGGTTTTAATCTTATGATTGTACATTACTTATTCGTAGAAAACTGGATATAATACGATGCTAGACATAGTTTTATCGTATGGATAAGAACCGGTTCCTTTCCACCGGATTCGAATGAATACGAGAAAGTAATTGTTTTTCAATTTTTTTTTTTTTTGGTGGGGAAAAATCTTCCAAATGATTTTGACAAAATCATCTAACAAAATGTATTAAGAACAAGGATGCCAACATCCATGAGTAGCCAAGTTAACAAATTGGATCTACTGCAGTTCAGGGTAAAATATTGCTGGTAAGCAATATTTTCAAAAATCTATGAATTTTAAAGGCTGCTAGCTGCCAAACGGCTGAACGTACAGATCATACCCGCATACCATTTTAAGCGGCATAAGAAGGCCTACAAATAATCTGAAATAGCCAAGATCCAATTATGCATAGGGAAAGCTTCACTGAAGAAAAAACGCGAAGAATACGTCTTTTTCGCGCATTTCTCTGCACTGCGAGATAATTATGCATTATTGATAAATGGCTATTCCAGATTATTTGTAGGCCTTCTTATGCCACTTAAAACAGTGTGCGGGCATGATCTGTACGTTCAGCCGTTTGGCAGCTAGCAGCCTTTAAAATTCATAGATTTTTGGAAATATTGCTTACCAGCAATATTTTACCGTGAACTGCAGTAGATCCAAAAAATTATGGATGAACAATAATATCCAGAATGAACTATAGATTATTTAAATACAAAATAAAAATTTTAATAAAATCACGAAACCTTTCATGATTTATAATGTGGGAATCTAGGAATCGATCTAGCACCACAACCAGTAAGTAAATCTTATTAAAACTTTGTGGAATTATGTACAATGTAAACTTATTTAATCCCTGAAAATTACAGCCGTCTATCTGGACTAGTAGTTGAAAAAAAGCTTGAACACATAAAAAGCTAGGAATCGATCTAGTTCCCCAACCAATAAGTAAATCTCACTAAAACTTTATAGAAGTGTGCAGATTTTAAATTTATTTATTTTATTCTTGAAAATTTTAGACTTTTATCTTTAATAGGAATCGAGAAAATCATGAAAACTTAAAAATCTAGGAATCGATCTAGCACCCCAATTAATTGACATATCTCAATGAAAACATGAAGAATTTTTAATCCCTAAAAATTCCAGCTGTCTATCTATAATAGGAGCTGAGTAAATCACGTTTCCCCCAAACGTTTCAGACAGACATACAGACGGACATTTCAAATTATAGAGTAGCTTCGGTACTAAAAATAAGAAAAACAACATCCATAAAAGTGAAGCTCTGAAACGGTAGGACAAACTTAAAGCGTGTCAGAACTTAATAAGCAGAATATGACTGTTAAGAGTTAAGACTCAAGGGGGCTAGGTGTCGCTTCGGGCACTAGACCTAACTCCACGCACCTTGGAACATACATACAATACTTATGATTGCGGTGTAAAACGTCCATTCACCCATCAGACAACCAACTCTCTGAGGTGCACGACCTTTGTCGGTCGCGGGTTTGAGAATATTACTGTACTATAAGTCTAAACAAAATTGTAAATAAATGTGATAATAAAACTACATGACGATTCCTATTACAGTTAGGTAGAATTTAGAAAATGTAGCAACTCTATTATCGTTACTAGAAAGTCCAAACGTCCATTAAAAATATGCTGATTTTTGTAACAATTTGACAACAGTTTTTTTTGTATGATACAATTATACTATTTATCTGGAATAATGATTCTTAGGACAACAAGGTAAAGTATTATAAGCAAGGCAACTCTATAATCAAATCCTAAAAATGAAAGTATGTCCTTTTACTGTATCCTATATACGCAATTTAGACTCATACATATTCGTTAGCCTAATAACTTTGGGGACTTCTTTTAAATTTTGATTGGTTGGTTCATTAAGTTGAGTGTCCAAAGGTTCCAACCATTATTTGTAAACTAAATTTAGAAATTTAGGGACGTACATAAATTTATCAGCCATTGTCTTATCCCTTTAGATCCCTGTAAAACAATAATATAAAGGCCTGTTATATGTATATTATTACCAAATATATTCATATAATAATACTAAACTTTTAGATAGCAATACATTTTAGGATTTCTCAGCCGTACTGAAATTACATGTATAGGATCTTATTACAGACACTTGTCCACTATTACTAAAATAAAAATCATAACATTAATACCACTTGTAATAATATTTTTTTATCATTTTAATATCAGCGGATTTTTAAAAAAATATTTAGAGGATTTTTAAAAAATAAGTAATATACAATTTGGAATTGAATAATAAACAGTCTGAAGGGATAAGACAATAGCTGATAAATTAATGTACATCCCAAAATGATGACACATTAAATTACCCCATCTGTAGATTAAATTAGTGATTAAACACTTAACTTAATGAACCAACCAATCAAAATTCAATATAAGTCCCCAGAGTTGTTAATCCGACGAATAAGAAAATGTTATTATAAAACTCTGAGGACTAGTGTAATAAACAGCCCATTATCCACTCGCTGTGGAAAGCCAAAATTCTCAACAAATCAAAACAAATCCATTAATGCTTTTTTTTAATTAACATATTTGGTTGGTTTGAAGAAACACATTGGAGAACTGAGAATTGAACTCAGGGGGAAAGGGACAATTATCTTAGCCAAACAATTAGAATCGATTTATCACCCAGGGAGGAAGGGACATTGGGCTGTTTATTACATATATTAGTCTCTAAGGTATTATTAACATTTTAAGATTTGTTGGCTTTACAGCTTTTGGGACTTGTGGGGGCAAACAATTTGGGGACTTGTGGGGGCAAACAATTTTGGGACTTGTGGGGGCGAACAATTTTGGGACTTGTGGGGGCAAACAATTTTGGGACTTGTGGGGGCAAACAATTTTGTCTGCTTCACACACTATTTTAATCCCCTAAAATGAATATTACCCCCTCCCTATCCAGATTCCCCACCCCCCACAAAGAAGATAGAAAGCTTAGCCATCTTTGCCAGGGATCTACAGGGACAAGACAATGGCAGATAAATTTATATACATCCCCATTGTTAATACACAAATTTACCCCTTCTTTAGATTACCCAAACAAAATCCATTTAAAAGATCTAAAGTCAAAAATTAAGAGAACATTATTATGAGACTTTTTGGACTAGAGGCAGCCCATTGTCCCCTTTCTCTTTTTGCATCTTTGAGCTAGATGGTCATTGTTAAAATGGTCCTAGGACAAACGCATTAGTCCCAAATGTTGGAGTGGACAAACGTCGGAGTGGAAACCATAACCTATCCTATTTTAAACTATCTTATAGATTTTTAAATACCTAACCCTTGCGGGGGGATTATTTGTATATTCATATCCTAACCTAACCTGTTTAGAAATACATCATTAAATTGATATTTTAACACTCCTGCATTTGTCCACTCTAACGTTTGGGACTCCTGCGGTTGTCCTGGAACCGTTAAAATAGCTAAAAAGCTAATAACCTTCCCAAGAGGTATAAAAAGCTATATTATAAAGGAGAACCATATCAGATCTGTGGTTAGCAACAACAGACAGACAGATAACACCTTGTTATTTATATAGAGAATATGTAACATGTTCAGAGAGAGAGAGAGAGAGGGGACAATGAGATATTTATAACAATAGTCCCCAAAGTATTATAATAACGTAATCTTATTTGTTGGCTCAATAACCTTGGGGACTTTTATTGAATTTTTAAATAACTTTACACACAGAGAGAGTAAGTCAGTTTAGTGAAAGGGGTAATTTTGTGTATCATCATTGGGGATGTACATTATTTTTTGTCGGCCATTGTCTTATCCCTTTAGATCCCTGAATATTACTTATCCCTTTAGCGGTGAAATAACTTTACACAGAGAGTAAGTCAGTTTAAGGAAAGGGGTAATTATGTGCATCATCATTTGGGATGTACATTAATTAATCGGCCATTGTCTTATCCCTTTAGATCCCTGCCATATTACTTATCCCTTTAGCTATGAAATAACATTACACAGAGAGAGAGACTGAGTTATTTTAGGGAAAGGGGTGATTTTGTGTATCATCATTGGGGATGTACATTAATTTATCGGCCATTGTCTTACCCCTTTAGATCTCTGCCATATTACTTATCTCTTTTGCTGTGAAATAACTTTACACAGAGAGTGGAGTAAGTTAGTTTAGTATGGAAGCAAAGCAGTGGCACGGGCATGGCCAAGCCAAGTGCATTACCAATGGATCTATTATTACATGGATCCTACACCAGATTTTCATGTTTTATAATATAGTGAACTCTAAAATATCTATCTATCCCCCCTCCTTTACCAATAAATGCGATGGGGGTATTGCAACCTATAAATTTTTCTCCTGTCATAATATCCACGTATATTAAATCCATTGCGCCATTACCAAATCCAGTGTACATAGTAGTGACTTGACTAGTGGTGAGGGAGGAAGAAACAAAATTACGCAACACTAGCGCTAACACGCCCGTGGCGGTGGCCATTTTGTGAACTAATCAACGTGAAGGCATGAAATATGATAGATAGATAGTGAAACAACAGCAGAAGAATTTAGTGATACACTTGAGAGTGAAAGTTATTTAATAGTTATTCATTGCTTATTGTATTATAGACAGCTTTCCGCGGATTTTAAAAATGAAAATTATATAGGATTAACACCAGTTTTGTTAGACCGAAGGCCCGGGATAAGAAAACTGGCTTTTATTTATGAATTTTATGTTAATATTCGTTGAAAATTGTCTGTAATAATAAAAACAATAATTATTCTGTTATTTTTAATTATTCATTAAAAGTTAATATAATTGTGAGTCATCTTTTGGCTATTAAAGTGATTGTTGTTAGTTTGTTATATGATTTTTATTTATGTCGAAGTTAGTAATTTTTTAAGTATATTTTAAATAATACAATATTTTTATTAAAAAGTGGAATAGAAAAAAAATACTTTATACCAGAGAAAAAGAGGGGACAATTGGCTGTTTATTACACTAGTCCCCAAAGTTTTATAATAACGTTTTCTTATTCATTGGCTTATCAACTTTGCGGACTTTTATTGAGTTCTGATTGTTTGATTGATTAAGTTTAGTGTTTAATCATTTCAACCACTAAGTTAATCTACAGAAGGGGTAATATTGTGTATTAATATTGGGGACGTACTTCACTTTATCGGCCATTGTCTAATCCCTTTAAATCCCAGACTTTTTGCTATTATTCAATTGTTTCTTTTGTCTCTAGCTTAAGATTTCAATAACTACTGAACTGATTGAGTTCTCCTCTTTTTAGGCAGGCTTCATATTGGTCCTGGGATGGTTTTAGGCCATTCTATTTTTAGATTTAAGTCTTGGAATGGTTTTAGGCTATTTTACTGCCCTTTCCTACCCCATCTATTACAGAGTCCCTAGATGCTAGGGGCGCAGCTGCTAGTCATTTTGAAAGCTTAATCCTACGTTTGTCTGGTTCATACGTCCGATAAATCAACTGTGGAGAGAGAGAGAAAGAGACTCAGAAAGATAGTGAGAAAGATAGAAAAAGAAAGAGAGAGAGAGAGAGAGAGAGAGAGAGAGAGAGAGAGAGAGAGAGAGAGAGAGAGAGAGAGAGAGAGAGAGGGGGTGGGGAGAATTTATCCGTATGTACAGACAGACAGACATAGTACCCTGTAGGGAAGCTTTGCTATAGACAACCACTGAACCAATTTAGATCCTCACATAGGTCCCAGTAGTTACGCCTCTAGAGGCCTCTAGTAGTACTTGTTCTCTTTTATTTCAAATATTTCAAATCTGAGAAATAATTATCTTTGTTGCGTTTAAGTCTCTAAGCAAAATTTTTATTTCGATTTCTTTGTGATTTCTCTTGGGAGGGTGGTGGTACCCTCCCCAAAAATAGTTATAAACCTTACCGGGACCTATGACAAGCTACCCTGTTAAGGAGAACCCGCTCGGTTCAGCGGCTATCGAAATCCTTCGGTACAGACTAATAGACAAACAAACAGACATCCTGTTATTAAATTTATTATAAGCACTTTTAACAGTTAATGACGGCTACGCCCCTAGAAGCCACTAGGGAAAATTAATGTGGGAGATACCCTCCTCTAAATTAGTTAAAAACCTTCTCTGGGCCTATAAGAAGCTTTATTGTAAAAGAGAACCATATCGGTTCATCAGTTAGCGAGATCCTTTGATACAGACAAAAAAGCTTACTAGTAGGATAAGTCCATCTCAGCCATGACATTAAAAAATTAGTAACTACTGCTGCTTCATAACTGCTACTTTATTATAAGGAGTTTAAATCTGAATGTTTCTCGGCTATTTTTATGTTTTAATGACCAACTGCTCTGTAACTTACTTTGTCCGTTTGTCAATTCAGCATTTGTAGGCTTCGCTTCTTAAAGATGTTGTTTATTTGAATTAGTTTTTCTTTGTATGATACTTGCGGCTACGCCAAAAGAAGTCTCTAGTGGCAGTTTAAATGTTTTTTATCAAGTCTCTCAAACATCTAATTTTTTTTCGATTTTTTTGTGATTTCTCTTAGGAGGGTGGTGGTATCCTCACCTAAAATAGTTATAAACCTTCCCAGGACCTATGGGAAGCTACTCTGTTAAGGAGAACCCGCTCGGTTCAGCGGTTAGCGAGATCCTTCGGTACAGACAGACACGCAGACAAACACACATCCTGTTACTTTAGTATAAGGATATCTCTATTCATTCAGGAAGGGAGGGGACATTTGATTGTAAACTATACTGGTACCCAAAGTTTTATAACCACATATATCTTATTAATTGGCTCAAAAACTTTGGGGACTTTTATTAAATTTTGATTGGTTGGTTCGAAACTAGTTGTGTCCAGTAGTTATAATCTTTAATTGTTTATCATCATTGGGGATGTATATCAATTTATTGGCCATTGTCTTATCCCTTATTAACCACTGAACAAAACCGTTGAAAAAAATAATTATCTATTTATTAGAGTTTTATCGATTTTTCAAAAAGTGTTTTCATGGATTTACCAATTTTTAATTTGTATATTTTTAGCTAATTTTTTTTATCAAATGCAGTTTACAGAAGAGAGAGAGAGGGAACATCGGAATGTTTATTATTCTAGTCCCCAAAGTTTTATGATAACGTTTTCTTATTCGTTGGCTTAACAACTTTGGGGACTTTAGTGAACTTTGATTGGTTGATTTATTATGTGGAGTGTTCAAATGTTTCAACCACTAAGTTTATACTTGCTTTATAAGGATTCTCCTTAAAGCTTTGGCAAGCCGTTTATAAGATATTACTTTTAAATAGTCATAGAAGCTATATTGTAAAGGAGAACCATTTCGTTTCAGCGGTTAGCGAGATTCTTCGGAACATACATACAAACAGACACATATAGAAAGATTATTATTATAGAATTCTCTAACTCCCTAAAGCATAGAATCAAGACGTTTATAAGATTTTACATGACACACACACACACACACACACACACACACACACACACACACACACATACACAGACACAGACACACACACACACACACACACACACATACACACACAAACACAAACATACTCACAAACACACACACAACTTTAGTATTAGGATTTTTAAATATTGCTAAAAATAAATTTTTATTACATTTTGAGATATATCTTATGACTCATAGGTTACCTAGGCCAGGATTCTAAAGGGATAAGACAATAAATGAATGTACATCCCAAATGATCATACACAAAATTAACCCTTCTATAATTCACAATTAATGGTGGAAATTTTTGGACACTCACCTAAATGAACAAACAAATCAAAATCTAATAAAAGTTACATGCTTGTTAAGCCAACGAATAAGAATACGTTATTATAAAACTTTGGGGACTAGTGTAATAAACAACTCATTGTCCTCTCCCTCTGGGACATTGGACTGTGAATTATGTTTTCCCATTTGAATGCTTAGAAACTTTTTGTTTACCATCATTGGGGATGTAAATTTATTGTCCATTTTCTTGCAAGCTGATTAATAAAATTGTAAGATTGTAAGATTGATATATTGATAGATTGATTGACTGATAGATTGATAAATTGTTTGATTAATTGATTGATAGACATGGATGGTTCGTAGGTCCTTGTCTTAACCTAACCTAACCTACATCATGTCAAACAACTGGCTGTTCCATTATACACTGTACAAAACTAAGGTTTAATAAGTAATTGCAAATGAGTTTGATTATGAGTTAAGGTTGGCACTTAGGCACTTTTCAATATATATATAGAAAAAAACGGTTCTGAATTAAACCAATAATTATCAATCAAACAGGGTCTCACACACCCCTAACCAACCTAACCTAGCCTAAACAGGCCATACAAGTAACCATTTCTTCAAACTTTGTGCAAGTGAGATTCATTATGAGTTAAGGTTGGCACTTAGCTACTTTTAGATATATATAAAGAAAATTATGGAGAGTTTAAATCTGATTCATTAGGTTACATGGCTAGTTTGTAGGTCCATGTTTAACTATTATACACAGGCCAAAACTAAAGTTTAGTAAGTAATTGCAAATGAGATTTATTATGAGTTAAGGTTGGCACTTAGGCACTTTTCAATATATATTAAAAAAAAAACTGGTTCCGAATGGGTATGGTACAGTAGAAAACGGTTAAAACCATAATGGGTCTTACATCCCCTTACTCAACCTAATCTAGCCTAAACCAGCCAATACAAGTAACCATTTTAGATGAGTTTGATTATGAGTTAATGTTGGCACTTAGCTACTTTTCAATATATATACAGAAAAATGGTTCTGAATCAAACCAATAATTATCAACCAAACAGGGTCTCACACACCCCTAACCAACCTAACCTAGCCTAAACAGGCCATACAAGTAACCATTTCTTCAAGCTTTGTGTAACTAACTCCATGTGAGATTCATTATGAGTTAAGGTTGGCACTTAGCTACTTTTCAATATATATAAAGAAAATTATGGAGAGTTTAAATCTGATTCATTAGGTGACATGGCTAGGTCGTAGGTCCATGTCTTAACCATTATACACAGTCCAAAACTAAAGTTTAGTAAGTAATTGCAAATGAGATTCATTATGAGTTAAGGTTGGCTACTTTTATATATATATATAGAAAATTATGGAGAGTCTAGAAATGTTTTGTTAGGTGATGTGTATGGTTTGTTGTTCTGTGCATAACCTAACCTAACTTATATCATATCAAACAACTGCCTGCTCCATTAGACACTCTCCAGTTTAGGTTTAGTAGGTAACTACACATGAGTTTCGTTATGAGTTAAGGTTGGCACTTAGCTACTTTTCAATATATATAAAGAAAACTTTATAATCATGGGAGGGGACAATAGATTGTATATTAATTTCTGGTACCCAAAGTTTTATAATTATGAAAGGGTATAGTAAACTGTATATTATTCTGGTACCCAAAGTTTTATAATCATGAGAGGGTATAGTAAACTGTATATTATTCTGGTACCCAAAGTTTTATAATCATGAGAGGGTATAGTAAACTGTATATTATTCTGATACCCAAAGTTTATAATCATGAGAGGGTATAGTAAACTATATATTATTCTGGTACCCAAAGTTTTATAATCATGGGAGGGTATAGTAAACTGTATATTATTCTGATACCCAAAGTTTATAATCATGAGAGGGTATAGTAAACTATATATTATTCTGGTACCCAAAGTTTTATAATCATGGGAGGGTATAGTAAACTGTATATTATTCTGGTACTCAAAGTTTTATAATCATGGGAGGGTATAGTAAACTATATATTATTCTGGTACCCATAGTTTTATAACCATGAAAGAAAAAAAAGGTTCCCAAAGGGCAAAGTGAGAGTAGACCCAGTCATAAACAACCAATCAGGGTCACTCACCTTCCTAATTGGGTACCTTAGTAAAAACTATACTTACACACCTTCCTAATTGGTTACCTTAGTAAAAACTATACTTCCACACCTTCCTAATTGGTTACCTGAGTAAAAACTATACTTCCACACCTTCCTAATTGGTTACCTTAGTAAAAACTATACTTCCACACCTTCCTAATTGGTTACCTTAGTAAAAACTATACTTCCACACCTTCCTAATTGGTTACCTTAGTAAAAACTATACTTCCACACCTTCCTAATTGGGTACCTTAGTAAAAAATATACTTACACACCTTCCTAATTGGGTACCTTAGTAAAAACTATACTTACACACCTTCCTAATTGGGTACCTTAGTAAAAACTATACTTACACACCTTCCTAATTGGGTACCTTAGTAAAAACTATAATCATACACCTTCCTAACTGGGTACCTTAGTAAAAACTATACTTACACACCTTCCTAATTGGGTACCTTTGTAAAAACTATACTTACACACCTTCCTAATTGGGTACCTTACTAAAAACTATAATCAACCACCTCTCTAATTGGGTAACTTAGTAAAAACTATAGAGTACCAACTTCCTAATTGGGTACCTTAGTAAAAACTATAGAGTACCACCAACTTAAATGTTAATTAAATGCCATAACCCCTGCGGGGTGCTTATTTGTTTATTCATATCTTAACCTAACTTAACCTATTGTATACCATCTTAAAGGTTAACAAAATGCCTAACCCCTGCGGGGGACTTAGTTGTTTATTCATATCTTAACCTAACCTAACCTAGTGTATACCATCTAAAAGGTTAATTAAATGTCTAACCCCTGCATGGGGCTTAGTTGTTTATTCATATCTTAACCTAACCTAACCTATTGTATACCATCCTAAAAGTTTTCGAAATGCCTAACCCCTGCAGGGGGTTTAGTTGTTTATTCATATCTTAACCTAACCTAACCTATTGTATACCATCTAAAAGGTTAATTAAATGCCTAACCCCTGCGGAGGGCTTAGTTGATTATTCATATCTTAACCTAACCTAACCTATTGTATAACATCCTAAAGGTTAATTAAATGTCTAACCACTGCGGGGGGCTTAGTTGTTTATTCATATCTTAACCTAACCTAACTTATTTTATACCATCCTAAAGGTTTTCCATATGCCTAACCCCTGCAGGGGGCTTAGATGTTTATTCATATCTTAACCTAACCTAACCTATTGTATACCATCCTAAAGGTTAATTAAATTCTAACCCCTGTGGGGGCCTTAGTTGTTTAATCAAATCTTAACCTAACCCTTTTTAAACCATCCTTTAGGTTAATTAAAGGCCTAACCCCTTTGGGAAATTAGTTTTTTATTCATATCTTAACCTAACTTAACTTATTGTACATCATCTCAAAGGTTTTCTGCATGTCTAACCCCTGCAGGGGGCTCATTTGTTTATTCATATCTTAACCTTAGCTAACCCTTTGTAAACTATCTTATTGGTTGATTAAATGCCTAACCCCTGCGGGGGGCTTAGTTGTTTATTCATATTTTAACCTAACCTAACCTATTCTATACCATCTTAAAGGTTTTCCAAATGCCTAACTCCTGCAGGGGGCTTATTTGTTAATTCATATCTTAACCTAACCTAACCCTCTGTAAACTATCTTATAGGTTAATTAAATGCCTAACTCCTGTGGGGGGATAGTTGTTATTTCATATCCTATCCTAACCTAACCTATTGTATACCATCCTTCTTATGTTTAAAATCAACCTTGTAGAGCTAGAAAAATGTGTCAATCTGAAAAGAAGGGATTTAGGATCTTTTAAAAGTAACCAATCACAGTTGACCTAGCTTCCCTCCAAAATATTCTGGATTCTAATTGGCTTTACAGCCCTTTAAATTTAATGTTGACACAGAAAAATTCTTAGATGGGAAGAAGTCTAAAATTTAAACTATTTTCTTTCAGGATTAAAGGACTTTTTCATGTGGTAAAATAAATATACATATTAGGTACATATATTGAACTATCAAAATATGATATTTTATAATTGTTGTACAGGTTTAATTCCATGTGGGGTTATGTGGAAAATTTATAAGTATTAATTTAAAAATAATGGTTTGGTATTAGATCTAATTTTAGTACTTTTGCATTATTAAACTTTTTTTATTACTTTTTTCCCCTTACCCCTGACATCAAGACTTTTAAAATCTTATCCCCATGTGAAAAAAATGTCAACATGATATTTTGTCCTTTCAGCAGAGGGGGTAAGGATAAGGAAGGTTATACTGTAAATAATTCGTGTATTTAAATCTTTATTAGAACAAATAAATTGATCTTAAAATGGTTTGCTGCAAAACTGCTTAAATACATGATTCTATTCTTACATTTTTAGGACTTTATTAAAGAGATGCTTTGATTATAAAATTGTACCTTGTTGTAATAGGAATCAGTAAGTTTTCCATATTTCAGATGAATGAGATAATTTTAACATACAAATATTTGTTTTCAAAAAAGTAAAAATTAACATGTTTTAATGGACCTATGGACTTTCTGGTGACAATTGTAGAGTTGCTACTCTTTCAAAGTTGCACCTAACTTTTATAGGAATTATTATACAAAGCTTGAAATGATTAGGACAATTCTAACCTTATAATTTAATGAACAGAGCTTATCATTACAGCCAGACAAACAGACCTTTATTATAGAAAAGCTTCGCTTTAAAAAAATAGAATTGACTAATGAAACAAAAAAGGTGGGACTTCTATATAGTTAAAACTACCTAACTAATCACAGCTAAGCATTTTTTCCCTCCATAAACTTCTGGATTGTAATTGGCCAATTACAGCCCTTTAAATTTGGATAGTAACACAAAAAATCCTTATGTGGGAGGGGGTCTCAAATTAAATAAATTTAATGTTGACACAGCAAAATTCTCACAGGGTAGGAGGTATTGATTTTAAACTATTTTCTTAGGGATAAAAGGATTTTCAAATGTGTTAAAATGTTAAAAAAAACATACAAATAAAATCTATTAATAATTTTAATAACATTGATCTTTTAAATATCTTTTATTTTATACAAAATAATATGAACCAGAACAGGTTTAATGCTATTCTACTTGGAGCCTGGTGAATAATTCATATGCATTCAATATAAATAATTCATATATTATATATCCATTAAAAATAACTGTTTTTTACTGAATTCTATTTTGGTATCTTGATAGTACTGAACTCAATTTAAAATAATGAATATTTCTTATTTATAAAATATATTGAATTTATCTTTGTTTTTTATTTAAACTTATTGCTTTTTACTTTACCCCTAACATGAAGACTTTTACAACCCATGTGAAAATATGTCAGTGACCTTTTTAGTTTTTAGTTAGTGTTAACACATTTTAGGCAGGGATGGAGGGGACATTATGCTGTTTATTACACTAGTCCCCAAAGTCAGAACAACATTGGTAACCTTTATAGAATTTTAATAAGTTGTGTGTCCAAATGTTTTTACCACTAATTGTAATATACAGAAAGGATAATTTTGTGTATTAAAATTGGGGATGTGCATCAATTAATCAGCAATTGTCTTATCCCTTTTTATCCCTGCATTTATGACCTGTATCCTCTGCCTTTCTTATCCTAAAAAAGCCGACATCCTACATATTTGAAACAAGATATATTTTTAAAGTATATTTAACAAAAATGTCTTTTTTAGTAGGGGGGGGGGGGGGGGGGGGTTGTTGTCCAGGATAGGGAAGGATTTACTTTAGATAAATCTTGTATTAAAATATTAAATTGTAGGGGTTTATTTCCTAGTACAGGAAGAAAGGGGATAATGGGCCGTTAATTTCACTAGTCTCCAAAGTTTTATAATAGTAATGTTTTCTTATTCATTGTCTGAACAATGTCTTATTGTTTTATTAGATATTTGTTGAGTGTTCAAACCTTTTAACCAATAATTGTTATCTACAGAAGGGATATTTTTGTGTGTCATCATTAGGAAAGTACAGTAGTTTAGATCCCTGTATATATAAATTGATTCCCTAAAATAGATCAACATTAACTAAAATTTTGATTATATATTTCTATCCCAGATATTTATGACTTATTTCCCTTTCTACAGCTAATTAATCTACATATATTGTACAAAACTTAACTGTTTTTCTCATGAAAAAAAGATATTTAAAAAATTTAAAGCAGCTTAACAAATATTCAAAGAAGTAAACATCTTATACAATATTAGCAGCCGTGCCCCTAGAATTCAGGGGCTCTGTGTTGGAAAGGTAAAAAAGGGAAGAAAAATAGCCTAAAACCATCCCAAGATATACATCTGAAAATAAAATAGCTGAAAATAAAACTGGGACCAAATTGAAGCTTCCCTTAAATGGAGGACTCAATAGGTTTCGTAGTTATAAAAATCCTAAGCTATAGACAAAGAAACTTACTACTTTGATATTAAAATTTGAATAGTAATAAAATTTGAACTCTATTTTTACCTCCCAAAAAAGGAAAAATTTTCCTGCTTTTTGTTTTAAAGTGTAAACTTGAGACATATTAATTGGGGGCAATTAAACTTGTCAATCCATGTGTAAATATGCAGGGAGGGAAGGAGCGGAAATTGGGCTATTTATTACACTGGTCCCCAAAATATGATAATGTTTACTAATTCGTTGGCTCAATAACTTTGAGGAATGTAGTGAATTTTGATTGGTTGGTTGAGTGTTTCATTTCAACCACTAATTGTAATGTACAGAAGGGGTGCTTTTGTGTTACTTCATGTGTAAATCAATTTATCGGCCATTGTCCTATCCCTTTACATCCCTGTGAAATATTTTATTACCCCAAAAATATAAAGGACTAATTTTACTGCTTTTTGTTTTAAGGTGTAAACTTGAGACAAATATATTGGGTGCAATTAACTTGACATTCTTTCTTCAAAATGTTTCCCATATGTGGTGTGTCTTCAATAACACACATGCATCAATTTAGCTAATTGTAAAATCAGTGCAAACTGTTTCGTTTACTTTGCTTCACTCTTTTAATTTTAAACAAACAATCATTGACTTATATTATGGGGGAGTAGTTTGTGTTGTGTATACTATTTTCTACTTTAAGTCAGGTTAGGTTAGGATAATTAGTAGCCCCGCTGGATTAAGTTAGCACAAGTATATGCCCTGCAGGGTTAAAGCCTTTGCTTTAGGGAAAGCACCATATTGTGAATAATTTTCTTTGAAAAAAATGTGTTGATTTGTATACACACCTATATGGGAATGAATGATTTCAGCATAAATCTTTATTTTTCTTACCCCCCCCCCCATCCCCCTGGGCACATATTAGGAAATACTTGTTCTTGATATATCCAAATTCTTTAGCACAAAATACCCCCTCTAATTTAACTGAAATTATAAAACAAGAACATCTCTATCCAAAATTTAACTAAAGGTAAAGACTTTGCACCTAAATATAAATCTTGTATTTTTAGGATTGTTTTTCTTATGTGGCCATTAGTCTTTTAATGTATTAGAACTTAGCCTTGCCAAAATTTGAGCAGAACCAGTTTAAAGACCAATACAAACCTTCACTGAAAGTGAAGACTTTTTTTCAAAATATTTCTTTTATGTGAAACCGATAAATAAATACTTTAAAAGACAATCAAAACTGTTCTAATTGTATTGACAGCAAATTTAACGTGTAAAAGAAAATCTAAGCAGCATAGAACAATTTCTGCATGTATTCAACACAGCAGGAGATATTTTGTTACAATATCCTATAATATATCAATATAAAATTTGTCGCAACACTTTAAAATACAACGGTTTCAATACTATTTTCTTATCTATCTATCTATCCATCTATTTTAAAACGGGTCCTTTTTAAATATTTCTGTTTCACCACTACCCATCTGCCTCTCTTTCTCTCTCTCCTTCTCTTTCTTTCAAACTTTCCTTCTTTTATTTTATTCAACAAAACTGATTACAAAATATAAATAAACCAAATTTGTTGCTATGCTAAATATATAACCTTCTTTTTGATTTTTATATATGCAGTGCACAGACTAGAAAATAATATATTTACTAAGAATACCTTATATTTTCCTATATAAGGTTGAAATTTTTATATTTAGTCTTAAATATCCTTCTACTCCCCGGGCCCCCTATCCCCCTGCCAAATACTAAGCTTCTCTGAATATTTTGGAGTTATATGTCATACTTCTACTTTTACTAACATATTAGAAAGAAATATATAATTTGATATCAAGGCATAAGAGCAAAAAGTGCTCCAATATGCCAAAAGAGTTTGCCTTATCATTTTTGTTTCATGAAGCCCCTTTGGACAGAGAGTGAGAGGGGACGGTTATGGGCTGTTTATTACACTAGTCGCCAGAGTTTTTTATAATAATGTACCTACGTACAAAACACTAGTTTTATATAGAAGCTTCACTACTAAAAAAAGCTTAATAACTGGCATATTAATAATATAGACAATTATTAGGTAAATTAGCTTTTATATACAGCTTGACTGACGGACAGACTGACAGACACTGGTATTATATAGTAGCTTTGCTGTATCAAAATAAAAATATGGTAAAATAGTTAAGCTACGCTTATATTTATCCTTGTCTTGCCTTAGTATTTGTATAAAAAATATTAACCCCCACCCCCCCACTGTGAAAGTTGCTAACATGTAATTTCTACAATGAAGAAATGCAGCTACTCTATTATTAAAGTATGTTACTTCAATTATTTTTAAATTGAATTTTCTCTCTCTACCTACCTATCTATCTAAAACTTTGGCCTGATTCATTAGGTGACGTGGATTCACAATTTTTAGCGCAGCTATTAATTCATTGGATAAGGGTTTTGATTATTTTTTTGTAAAGAAAAACTCAAATTTTGTTGTAATCTTTTTCATTTGTTGTATTTTGGACATAAATATCCTTGTTTTAAAATGAGGATCTCCCATCCATTCATTCTCTCTTACACATAGTAGTGTGTCTACAATTCCACACTTTTTTTAAAATGAAAATTAATTGGGATGAGAGGGACGCCATTTACAGTGTACAGTGGGGCTACAAATATAACTGATATAACCTAACCTAACTAGGCTTTAAGTAATGATGAAAAACAAAATTCAAAGAAGTTGGAGTGTACAATGATGAAATAGAAGTAAAGTAGAAGGCATAGTTTAAAATGTTTTGACAACTAGCAAATTTAAAACTATTGGGGGGAATATAGACGCACCACCTACATAAAGGCCCCATGTGTAGTTTTTACTTTAAATTTTTTCACACATTAATTTAAAGTTAGGTCTTTACTATCTTTCCAATTAGGGATCTTAAGGGATAAGACAATGGCCAATAAATGGATGTTCATCCCCAATGATTATACACAAAACAACTCACTGTAGATTACAAATAGGGTAAGGGGGGGGAAATTTCGGTATTTTTTCTTTTTTTTTGAAAAAAAATGGGGTAAATATTAATATTTTCAAATGAAACCAAGACCGGTAGAAAGCTTATGGAAAGGACTATCAGGTCCTAAAAGGACGTTATCCTAGGACTTTTAGAAGTTTGCTGAAATTGACCGCAAAAAAGTTACCGAAAATTCCCCACCAGCAGGGGAATTTTCGGTAATTTTTTTCAACCTAAAAAAAATTGATGAAAAACGGCCAGTCAAACATAAATAATCATAATTAGTATAGGTTATAGGGATTATCCACAAAAAATTTCATAATGATCGGACTATTCCTTCTATGTTAAAAATGAATTTTTTTGAAAGACGCAAATTTTCGATTTTTTTTTCGAAATTTTTTTTTTTAAAAACTTAAAATTATTATAAGAAAAAAACATATTTTATTACTTTTTAGGCCTGCTCCTAAAAAAGCTCACATTAAAATATAGATTTAGACCAAAAAACATGAAAATTGATTAAAAATTGACCTCAATAATCGAATTTGAAGCAAAAGTGTCATCTTTGCAAAAAATCTTGACTACATTTTAACCTTAAAAAAATCGATGAAAAAAGGCCAAACGACCAAACAAGCGTAATAAATCATAATTAGTATAGGTTATTGGGATTAACCACAAAAAAATTCATAAAGATCGGACTATTCCTCCTATGTCAAAAATATTTTTTTTCAAACCACCAGAAATTTTGATTTTTTCCTCGCAAAAATTTGCTTCAAAAATTGAAATTAATTTTTTTGTTTTTTATCTGTTCTATTCATTTTTAGGCCTAATTCTTAAAAAGTCCATATGGAATAATAGATTTGACAAAAGAAAACATGAAAACATAACCTATAAAGTTGAATTTTAATTTCTTTTGAAATTACCGAAATTTCCCCTGGCGCCAACTTTTGTCATTTTTGAAAAAAATATTACCCCGATTTTAAAGTTCTCAACAGATTTGGAAAGAGCGGGCAATTCTTAGTTCAAAAGGTTTTTACGGATCAGCTCTAGGTCTTACCAATATTTGTGTACGTCGATCTTTACACACCAACTAAAAAATTTTTGGAAAAAAAAATTTTTTCGTCCGACTTTGAATTCATTTTATACTTTTTTGTAGGCAATTTAATAAGGAACAAATTTGTTTTTATGTTTTTTTCTGTCATTTGAAAGGAACATGGAGAAAAAGGTCATTTAATGAAGGTAGGTCAAAATTACCGAAAATAGCCCCTTACCGAAACTTCCCCCGCCTTACCCTATATAATTTGGTCTTAGAAAATAATCATAATATCTTTTAAAATTTAAATCCTAAATTAAGACTATTATAATGTATATCAATTTACTACTTAGAATCTATGAGATACCAGATTAGCTTTACTTTTCTTAACAGGTAAATATTTGAAAGTATTTTTTAGAATAAAAAGATTCCACATGTTTTTCTTTGTAATTTGTAATTTATTTTCCTGTGCAATAACTGCTCGCCTCGTTTTATTGCACTGCAGCATTACAGGCCTAAATGACCATTAGCATCACGTTAACAAAATATGGCCCTACTTATATTAGAAATAGTGTACATATTTAATAGTAATAATTTTAAAATAAACTTAGCCCTATTAATCACAATATTCTAAGTTAGGGGCGCTTGCACTTTGTTGATGCTGGTACAAAGTGTTTGCAATATTTAAAATAATTTATTATTATGATATTTGCATATAATATATAGACAATTGTAGGTTAGGCTTGCTGCTGCGTTGAACAGGTTGCTGTGTCCACTTTAAAGGTTCACCTTAGCCGAAAACAGGTCGGCTCTTAGAGGTCTGCTTTTACGGCAGTACCCTTCTGGGGTTCCAGGTGGGGGCTAGCTGTCCAACAAAGGTGCTGCGGTTGCAGCTGGGTATGTGTGTGTGGAGGTGTGTGTACTTCGACGTTGTCAGGCCATTCACTGCTGCGTGCCAGTGTGAACCCGTGCCGTCAGCGACTTCAGGGGGGTGCTGTGTTGCGGTGTGGTGGGTGTGCCAAGTGCCGTGTCCCTGTGACTTCCAAATTCTCCAATTGGTCAGGTATCTAAAATAGTAGAATTTGGCTGCCCCCAGGGGGGGACAGATATAAAAAGATATAAATAGTTAGATGTTTTGAGACAGTCCTTTTAATAGTAAGATGAAAAAAATGTAATTTAGTTTACCATTTTTTAGTGGTGGGACATATTTATTCATGTGTACTTTTATTAAAGTATATTGTACGTTGAGTACAAAAAGTGGATAGAAATAATGTTGGTTTAATCAGATATGATACATAATTATGTATAGACGTTGACTTAGTATGATTAATAAAAAATCAAAAAAAAATATATGCTAAATAATGCATAAGATAGTAAAATAGTAATAAGTAAACTTAGAAGTAAATATTACAAGCGAAAGTAGAATTAACTAAGATTAGATGGGGTTACAATTAATTGGATTTCTAAAGAAATGCTACAAAAAAAAAGAGAGGACTACAAAAATGACTTCATGCAGCATTTGTTCCATAGTTCTTCTTATCCCTTATTTTCCTGAAAAATAAGTTTATTAGTTTATGTTATTAATGAGGTGGGTAAATAGTTTTTTGGAGAATAATTTCTTGTTCTCAATATTCTTTATATTTGCTGGCAAATTATTAAATATACGAGGAAATTTATATAATGGAGTATTCATAATGTAAGTGTTAATATTAGTTCTAGTAGCAAAGTCTTCATTGTTTCTTGTTGGGTAATTATGAACATTATTTGTGAAATGCCAACAATCATTAAAAACTTTTGGGGCTTGGTTATATTTAAATGAGTGCATAAATTTACACACATTGTATGTCATAAGTTCATTTACGGGAAGTATTCCATATTGTTTAAAAAGAGGGGATGTAGGTTCTCTGTTATTTTTAGTTTTTGCAATTATTCTAATGCATGGAGGTTAGAATTACAGGATATGTTGTAAAACAAGGATGACAGCATCCATAAGTAGCGAAGCTCAGAAATTATGAATGTATATTATGAATATATTTACCATATACCAGTGTAATCCTATATATTTGATGAAATAGGGAAATGACGAAAACTTCAAAATCACGCAACCTTTAAATCACGAAAAATTAAAAATCTAGGAATCGATCTAGCACCACAATATATAAACAAATCTTAATGAAACTTGATGGAAATATGTAGACTATTAGCATATTCAATCCATGATAATTTCAGCCGTAAATTTTGAATAGGAATTGAGAAAACAATAGAAAACCTTATAATAAGTAATAAAACTTAAGGAAAATATATAAAATGTAAATTTAAGCAATCCCTGAAAATTTCAGCCCATTATCTTGAAAAGGAGTTGAGAAAATCAGAAAAACATGAAAATGTAGGAATCGATCTAGCACCCCAAATGACAGACGGTTGGACAAAACAATGTATAGATTAGATGGGCATATGTTATAAGAATCTTCACTAAAAATTTTAGCTGTCTATCTTTTATAGGAGCCGAGAAAATCACGTTTCCCCCACTTTGTCTCAGACGGACGAACGGACAGACAGACGGACAGACGGACGGACATTTCGAATTATAGAGTAGCTTCGCTACTAACAAGGATGACAACATCCGTAAAAGCTAATATAAATATAAATGTTTAAACTAAGAAGCTACATAGATAAATTTGAGAAAGGTTCAAAAGTTTTGAGTAAGTTCGAACATTTTACCAATACTATATGTAGAACAGGAATTTTAAAAAACGTTTCTCTTGAAAAACCCTGTAGATTTATTGATATAAAGATAGATTGATTGATATATTGATAGAATGATTAATTGAAATATTAATAGATATATTGATTAATTGATTGATAGATTTATTAATTGATAGATTGTTTGATACATTAATTGATAATAGATTCATTGATAGATTCATTGATTCATTGATAGAATTGATAGATCATTTATAGATTCATAGATTGATATATTGATTAATAGATTGATAGTTATATTGATGATATATTGATTGATATATCAATTGATAGATTGATTGAATGAGTGATAGATTAATTGATTGATAGAATGATTGATATATTGACACATTAATTTATACATTGAGAGATAGATTGATTTTTGATATATTGATTGATTGATTGTATATAAATATTTAGTATCAGCCCGCCTGTATAGAGAACCAGTGAGCAAGTCTAACCGACCAATAGTCATGAATGCCATAGAATTTGTCGTCTTCCCGGGGGCTGTCAATAGAGAAACAAGGTCAGTGCTTGGGTTAGGTCGAAATTGAATTTTTTCATTTAGATGTAGTACCTATAGGACTAGGCTAGCTAGGATAGCCTAAAACCTTTCAGAGACATGTGTTTAGTTCCCCTTGAAAGGAGAACGCAATTGGTTCGGTGGTTATCTAAGTGGGATATTTTAAGGACAAACCAAAAAAGTTTTCTTTTTATTATAGGGTGAATTCACACTAAATACATTTTTTTTGTAAGTTAGTCTGTCATCTATGCAACAAAAGACATAAAACTTATCTACTTATTATACATGTTTCGTGATTTTCTTTGATTTTTTGGCATAAGTAGGTGTTCCTTCTTTACTTTTCTTTTTTACCACTGAACATCTGCTTTATAACAAACTTTTTCTGGTTGTCTATATCTATTGGATTTTGTGTGCTCCTCCTCTACTTATGGATGTTATCATTCTTGTCAGAGAGTCAGCTGTTTATAATACTAATCCCCAAAGTTTTATAATAAAGTTTTCTTATTTGTTGGCTTAACAACTTTAGGGACTGTTATTGAATTTTGATTTTTTGGATAGTGTTCAAATGTTTCAACCACTAATTTTAGGATGCGCCTGCTGGAGGAGATAGAGAGGTGTGACTGTCCACATTTCCTTCTTCTCTTCCGAGACAATCGTCTACAGTTCAGAGCTCTTTACGCTTTCTACCCGGACACTGAAGAGGTAATCATTAATCTTTCATTGATTAATTGATGGATTGATTTTTTGATTGTTAGATTAAATCAGCCATTTATATTTAGATTGATTGTTTGATTGATTCGTTGATTGATTCGTTGATTGATTCGTTGATTGATTCGTTGATTGATTCGTTGATTGATACATTAATTGATTCATCAATTAATGCCTTTATGATTTAATTAATTTATTGACTGATTCAATTGACTTATTGATTAATAAATTTATATTGATTGATTAATCGAAAACTGGATATGATACAATGCTGTACATAGTCTTTTCGTATGGATGAGAACCGGTTCCTATCCACCGGATACGAATGAATACAAGAAAATATTTTACTTTTTTTAGGTGTTTAAAATTTATGGAAACGGGCCGAAACAAATTGTGGATAACATGATAGACAACTATTATAAATACAATTCAGGAACATAATTTTATCCAACCAATAGGAACTCTAGATTTAGTCATGTGATCTTTATTCAATCAATAGGAACTCTAGATTTAGTCATGTGATCTTTATTTAACCAATAGGAACTCTAGATTTAGTCATGTGATCTTTATTCAACCAATAGGAACTCTAGATTTTGTCATGTGATCTTTATTCAACCAATAGGAACTCTGGATTTTATTATGGTGTTGTTATTCAACCAATTGGAGCCTTTGATTTATTCATGTGATCTTTATTCAACCAATGAGAGCTTTAGATTAAGTCATGTGATCTTTATTCTAAGACAAGCGTACAGACAATTGTAGCTTAGCAGCGCTATCTATACAAAGTAGAATGATGTCTGTCTGTCCTTTAAGATCTCGGTAATTACTGAACCGATCGGATTCTACTCTTCATGGAATATACCTGCTGGTCCTGCGGTGGTTTTAGGCATTTTCTTAGGGGAAGGGACACCACCAACCACCAAAAAAATAAAAAAATCCCTTCGATTTTTTTTTCAATTACCTCTTCGGGCAATTTTTTTTTAACTTTTTCTTTTTAAAAAAAAACGAAAATGGGGTGGTTTTCAACTTTTTCCCCTACCATCTCAAGTGCCCCTAGAGGCTTCTAGGGGAGTAGCTTCTAGTAGTAAACAAATATTATTACTACTGAAATCCTACGTGACCATAGAACTTTGGGTACTTGGGAACCACTTGATAAACCTGATGCAGATATTATAGGCTTTGTCTTTATATTAGGAGCCAAGCCCCTCTTCACCCCCCGGGAGAGTGGGGGGGGGGGCTTAAGACCTCTCCTGAAAATGGACATAACTTAATACATCTTCCTCCATTGTCTTATCCCTCAAGAATCTACCTATCTATCTATCTATCTTTCTTTCTTTCTTTGTTTCTAATCTATATATCTATCTTTCTTTCTTTCTTTCTTTCTATCTATCTATTGATCTATCTATCTATCAATTTATCTTTCTATTGATATATTTATCTATCTTTCTTTCTATCTATCTATCTATCTATTCATCTCTCTATTCATCTCTCTATTCATCTATCTATCTATTTATCAATCTATCTATATATCTATCTATCTATCTATCCAGGGGCGTCCAAGCTTTTTTTTGGGGGTGGGGGTAAATTTTTTTTAATGGGGGGGGGGGGGTAATATAAGAGTATATATTAAAATTGTGTCACTTGTGTCTGCAGGCGGAAAGAAATTTACCCAAATCCACACAAAGCACTTAACTGTTACAATCGATGCCTTCACAATCCACAACGGGCTCTGGTTGGGCAAGAAAACGAGGCTCCCGGACAAGAAGGGCCTACCATTGGTCATTTAGATTGTGTGCTGGCCTACCATTGGTCATTTAAAAAAGTGCTGGCCTACCATTAATTGGTTAATTAGATTTAATATTGAACTACTATTGGTCATTTAGATTGTGTGCTGGCCTACTATTGGTCAATTAGATAGAAAACTGACCTTTTAGATTAATCACTGACCTACTATTGGTTATTTACATTTCTACTGGCCTGTAATTGGTCAGTTAATTTAATAGTCCTGGCCTCTCATTGGTCAGTTAATTTAATAGTCCTTGCCTCTTATTGGTTAATTTTATGGTTAAATCTGATTGGTCATAGTAATTATATGAATTGCTGGCCAATGATTGGTCAGTTTAATAGTAGTTTTGAAAAGATTACTTCTGATTGGCCACAGAATATTGATTAAAATTGTTACTTTTAGAACTTAATAGATACAATACACCAAGAAAAAAGCTTAAATTATCCTTTAAGTTGCAAAAATCTTCAAATCTTGATCATAAAAAGATATTGTGGGTCTTTTTCGCATAATTCCTTAAAGTTGGGTGTTGTGTTATAGTCAAATGCTCTTAATACGTCACACAGAGAGAGATGGGACAATGGGATGTTTATTACTCTAGTCCCCAAAGTTTTATAATAACGTGTTCTTATTCGTTGGCCTAACAACTTTGGGAACTTTAGTGAATTTTGATTGGTTAATTTATTTGGTTGAGTATTTAAACGTTTCAACCACTAATTTTAATAAACAGAAGGGGTAACTTTGTGTTTCATCATCGGGATGTCCATCAATTTATCAGCCATTGTCTTATACCTTTCTCTTTTAAATATATTTCACTGTTCCATGGCAAGATGATTTATTTTAGTGTTAGGCAAAAGTGCCTTTGCAATTGTATCATTAGGTAGGTCTAATAACGCCCATTGTTAATTTTAAAATCCAACTAAATCTAATTTTGAGAAAACTAGATTTGAAAATTTTATGTTCAATTTTCATTCCCTAGGAGTTACCAAACAATCATGACAAGAAAAGCAAATATTATCAATTTAAAATTTTGAACAAGTTTGCTTTTATAAAGTTATTCATAAAACCACTCCTGAAGTGAGTTGATTCATGGCAATTTTTAACAGTTGCTTTGCTAAGGTCACGGAAATTCAGCCTTAAGTAAATTATATAGAGAGTGGTTTTATGAAAGACTTCATAAAAGCAAAGTTGTAAATAATTGAAAAGTATGAATATTTGTTTTTCTTATCATGGAAAGCTCTTAGGGGCTCAAATTTGAACTTGAAATTTTCAAACTTAAAGGGAGAGGTAGGTTTCTGGTAAAATTCGTAAAGGCTTAAAAATAGTAGTAGAGCGATAATATTCACTAAATATGTGTCTTTCTTGTTGAAAAGAACTATAGACAACATTTTTTTTAAAGTTAACATAAATTTTTATCGTTTTACTACTGTTTTTAACTTAAAACACATAAACTTATGGATTTTATCAGAAACCTACCTCTCCCTTTTTCAAAAGTTAGATTTAGTTTGATTTAAAAGTTAGCTTAATAAGAGCATTTAACTACAACCCAACACCTAACTTTAAACAATTACACGAAATAACCACCCTCTTATTATAAATTCGCTGATTTTGAAATGAAAAAGTGGTTAGATATAAAATTGTGTCGTGTCTGTTTTAGTAGAATAGTTATTTATACAACTGTATTATAGACATCTATCCGCGGATATTAAAAGAAAAAATTAAAAGATTAAAACCAGTTTTGATAGGCCCGGGGCCGAAGGCCCTTGCTAACAAAACTGGTATTAGTTTTATAATTTTTATTTTAATATTCGTGGAAAAATGTCTGTATTACGATGTTATACATGATTTTTCAGTATGGCTGACCGAACCGGTTTTAATCAAGCGGATATTTATCGGTTTCGAAGCCATACTGGAAAAGGTTATATGTAATATTTCCCTTGTAAAATAGGAAAAAAATTGTAATATTTTTTTTAAAAAATTTCTGTATTACTTAGCTTAAACTAAAAAGCTCCATTTTAGTGTGGAATAGAACTTTTTAAAAAGTATTTTTTTGTAATCGAGCATTTTTTTGCGTTTGAAACACTACTCCTGTGATGATATAAGATCAGGGATCTAAAGGGATAAGACAATGGCCAATAAATTTATGTACATACCCAATGATGATACACAAAATTACTTCTTGTATGTAGATTTTAATAGTGGTTGATTGCAACGTTTAGATACTCAACTAAATCAACCAACCAATCAATGTTCAATAAAGGTCTCCAAAGTTATTAAGCCAACGAATAGGAAAACTTTATTATAAAACTTTGGGGATTAGTGTAATAAACAGTCCAATGTCCCCTCCCTTCCTGGGATTTTCAATTAAATTTGTTTTATGTGTTTTTTTCCAAGTAGAGATGGGATATTAGGCTGTTTATTACACTAGTCCCCAAAGTTTGATAACCTTGGGGACTTTACTTGAATTTTGATTGGTTTGTTCAGACGTTTCAACTACCACTATTTAAAAAGGGCAATTACATTTTGTATATCATCATTGGGAATGTACTTCAATTTATCGACCATTATCTTATTCCTTTTAGATCCCTAGTTACTCCACTTTTCTTTTACAATGTACTACATTTTGTAAATCTCAAAACTCCACATTTTGCATTTATTTTTGGAATTCTTAGATCATCAATGATATAAATTATTATGTACCTTTTTATTCTTGTTTGCGGGGCTCGGCAGCTATCAACTAGTCTGCAGGGCTCGGCAGCTGTCAACCAGTCGCTATCAATATAAAGAACCTTTTTTTTCTCTAACTTTATATCTCTCCTTCCCTCTTTCTCTCTCTCTAACTTTTTCTTTTTGTCTATCTCTCTCTAACTCTTTCTTTATCTATCTCGGGGCTCGGCACCTTTCTTGGCCAGCCATCAACTAGTCGTTATGGATGCTATCAATATTAAGAACTTTCTCTCTCTCGCTTTCTTTCCCTCTCCCTATGTACCTACATCTTCATTTCTAGCTCTTTCTCTAAAATTTATATCTTTTTTCTCTTGCTTTCTCTTTCTCTCTCTAGAGCACTTTCCCTCTCACCCTTCTCTCTCTCCCTCTCATTCTATCTCTCTCTCTCTCTCTCTCTCTCTCTCTCTCTCTCTCTATTTCTTTCTTTTCTCTCTCTCTATGTACCTACGTCTTACTTTCTATCTTTCTCTCTTTCTCTAAAATTTGTCTTTTCCCATTCTCTCTCTCTAGCTCTTTCTTTCTCCCCCTCTTCTCTCTCTTCCTCTCATTCTATCTCTTTCTTTCTCTCTCTCTCTAGCTCTTTCTTTCTCCCCCTCTTCTCTCTCTTCCTCTCATTCTATCTCTTTCTTTCTTTCTCTTTCTCTCTCTCTCTGCAAGCACACCCCATCCCCCTGAGGAAAAATATTTAAGCAGCAAAACAACTTGAATTTGGCGGCTGGCTGGTGGCTGTTTTGCAGCTGTAAAAATTGTTGTGAAAAATCCTCTAAAATCGCAAAAAAAATTAAATGAAATCATTAAATGGTTATTAACATAAGATTTCATTTTGTAGATTTTTAATGCGATTTTGGAGGATTTTTCACAAAAATTTTTAGTGAGGCAGTGAGCCAAAAGTTTTTTAAGAATCCACCTCTGTTTTTATAAAAGGGAGCTAATATATACACATTTATTTAATGTTTTAAGCATTTTATGTAAATAAAACAATATAATTTTTAGTATAACAAATTAAAAAAAAAAAGTTTTATAATTTTTAATTTTATGAGTTTTTAAGTTATTACCTAACATTTTTACTAAACCTATATTTTTTCTAATTTATATATTATTAATTTATAATTAACCTACCACTTTACCATATTTTTATACATTTTAATTTTATATACCTAACCTAATATATATATTTGTGCTTAAAAATAATGTGGGGGGGGGGGGTGTTAACCGCCCCCCCCCCTCCTCCCATGCTGACTATTTTGGAGGGATGGTAGGGGGCAATTAGTTTTTTTCAGCTATTGTAATACCCCCCCCCCCTTTTTAAGTAACAAATAGCAAATAGATAGTTTTCTTAAGATATTAGAATCATGTAATGTAAAAGAAAAATGCGAATTTTTTTTAAAATGATTAACATAGAAGTCTTAAAGAATAATAATTTTTACATTCTGATAATATATATTTATTATAACCCCGTGGTTTGGGGTAATACATATTACCCAATGGTCGCTATGATATAAAAAACTTGGATCTACTGCAGTTCACGGTTAAATATTTCTGGTAACGAATATCTATGAATTTTTAAGGCTGCTAGCTGCCAAACGGCTGAACGTACACATGTCATGCCCGCACACTGTGTTAAGCGGCATTAAAAGGCCTACAAATAATCTAGTATAGCCAAGATCCAATGAAGAAAAAAATGCGTAAAATAAGTCTTTTTCGCGCATTTATGTACACTGCGAATTAACTGTGCAAGGCTTTTTCTTTACAGTTATAATTCTGTGCGAGCAAAATCTATACTTTCCACCGTTTGGCCGTTAGAAGATTTTAAAATTAACAGACTTTTGGAAATATTCGTTACCACTAATATTTTACCGTGAACTGCACTTAACCCAAAAACTTACTAGAATATTAACTAAGTCTACTAACAACCAAAGTTTATTGTATAAAAATATTAATTTTTATTTTATGCTTTTAGTTATATTTTGTAAAATATTATATATAAAAAAAACTGTAAGGATTTTATTTTTATATTCAGCAATTTCATTTTAAAAAAAGTTTAATCCTAAAATAAATAAATTTTTTTGTACTTTAATATTATTATTTAACTTTTTAGAAATATTTCATATATGAAAATATATTTTTTTGTTTGGTTTTGATAATTGACTTTAAATACGAAAATAAAAATTTATTATTTTTGTCAGCCACGTTTAAGCCTCAGTAAAATCATCATATTATAACCTTAAAATTCAGCTGGATGTCTAAACCTTTTTCTAAACAGACAATCTACATTTTCAGAATTTTATTATTTGCACACAAGCGGATTTAAATTTGAGGCTTATGCGTGGCTGCCGAGCCCTGATTTAAAAGATTTTTGTTTTGATTTCTATAGGAGGATTTGTCTTTTCAATATATTTCAGTTCATAGATTTTTCTTTGAAAATTCGAAGATTTTTTTCCTTAAAAAATCAGCAACGGCTTACAAACTGTTTAAAAATCGGGATGAAAATTCATGTATAGTATGAATGAAGGATGTCCAAGCTTTTTATGTTTAGGGAAGTAAAATGATGGGTTTTAAATGTTTGAGGGTTTCAAAGGTTTGATAGGGGGGGGGGGGGTAATCTAAGGAATTTATAAAACTTTAAGGGGGTAAAATGAAGGGTTGATGAGGGGGGTTAACACCCCTTTACCCCCCCCCCCTTGGACGTAACATGCATAAATTATAGAAACAAAGCAAAATCTAAAATACCAATATAACAAATACCTATTTAATATTTAATTTTCGTATCTGCAGTCAATTGTCTAAATAAAACTAAACTAAAAATATATATTAATTACCAAGTATTGCCATGTTTATTTAGGGGAAAGGGGGGGGGGGTGGAAGATTTGTAACTTTTTGGAAGAAAATATACCAAAAACCGCCATTTATTGGGGAGAATAGTAAAAAACGGCGGTTTTTGGTGCATTTCTTTGCAGAAATTACACATCCCTCCGCCACCAATTACCTATTACCTACTTGATTATTTGTATTTTTATTAGGGTTGGACCGGATACTTTTTTGGCCAGATACCGGATATCCGGCTGATTTCAAATGCTGGAAATCCGGCTGGATATTGAAAAAGACCAAATGTCCGATCGGGTATCCAAATAGTTTCAATATCCGGTATCCGGCCGGATATTAAAAATGGCCGGATATCCGGCCCAACCCTAATTTTTATTCGTTAAAAAAATGAGCTTTTACCGTTCTTTTATACCAAATTAATTCTACTAACAAACCAAAACTCAGGACTTGGTAGCCGCCCCCCAAAAAACCGCCGCAATTTGTATAGATAATTTGGCGGTTTGTCGGCGGTTTTATGGGTGGCTGTCGGGCCCTGCCAAATATACTATTATGTACTAATGTATTAATTATATGAAATTAGCATTATTAAACAATTATTAAAACTATTGAAAAAAATTGGATAGTTCTATGAAGGCAGCTTTAAAGGTTGCTTACGGCAAAACGGCTAGCGGCACTTAACTAGTTTATAAAAATAAATATGTCTTAACTTTTCTACCAATAATTTTAATCTGCACTATCACCCTGATTTATTTGATATAATTGGGGGATGTGAAGTATAGGTCTTTAAAGGGATAAAACAATGGATATTGATATTGATCCCCAATGATAATAAACATAATATCCCCTTCCCTGATATTAATCTAACTCTAATAATGTGTTAAATTTATCTGTAAAAACTGCCGTTTGACCGTAAGCAGCTTTTAAAGTTTAAAAAATAGTTATTTAAACCATTGTTATATAGACAGCTTGCCGGGGATATTAAAATGAAAGATTAAAATTAGTTTTGTTTGCTATGAGGGACCGAAGGCTAATAAAACTGGTGTTAATTTTTACAGATTTTATTTTAATATTAGTGGAAAATTGTCAGTAGTAATACGATGCTATATACATGATTTTTCAGTATGGCTGACCGAACCGGCTCTAATCCAGCGGATTCGAAGCCATACTGGAAAAATAGATAAATTCCAACTGGATCCAAATTATTAGTTATTGGGGGTATAGTCCCTTTCGTGGCAACGCCTCTTGAGGGGCATTTCGTCGTATTTTTTAAGTAGCTTTCCCCCTGTTTTTAGCCCCAGCGTGGCCAATTGCCTAACCCTGCGGGGCAATCACCTAACCTATCAAAAGCTACTGTATAAATACAACAAAACGCCCCTTAAGAGGCGTTGCCACGAAAGGGACTATACCCAATGAATTATTGAAATTGTCATTCTAAGAATGTTTTGTGTAGGAAATCCTTTTTTATATACTAAGTAAATAATAATAATAATAAAAATTGTATTAGTTTTTTTAGTAGCGAAATTACTCTATATTTTGAATTGTCCGTATGTCCGTTTTGGGGTAAAACATGTTTTACTTGGCTCCCATAAAAGATAGATAGCTGAAACTTCTTGTCAATATTTCTTTCATTATGGAGCATAATTAAGTAAACAACATCCTTGGCGGTTGGACTGCTTTTAAGCAGAGTTTTAGGTGCTTTTACTTTTTACAACTGATTTTTTCGGCTTCTATAAAAGATAGACAGTTGAAACTTCTTGTCAATATTTCCATCATTATGGAGCATAATTAAGTATAAAACATCGATAGCGGTCGGACTACTTTTAAGCAGCTTTTTAGCCGCTTTTATTTTTCAAAACTGATTTTCTCGGCTCCTGTAAAAGATAGACGGCTGAATAACTTAGGCAATATTCCCATTAATATGGAGCATAATTAAGTATAAAGCATCAATAGGGGCTGGACTACTTTTAAGCAGCTTTTTAACCGCTTTTATTTTTCAAAACTGATTTTCTCGGCTCCTGTAAAAGATAGACGGCTGAATAACTTAGGCAATATTCCCATTAATATGGAGCATAATTAAGTATAAAGCATCAATAGGGGCCGGACTTCTTTTAAACAGCTTTTTAGTTGCTTTTACTCTTTGCAAAAGATTTTCTCGGCTCCTACAAAAGTTACACAACTGAAACTTCTTGCCTATATTTCCTTCTAAGTGCTCCATAATTAGGTATGAAAAATCTATGGTAGTATGATTGCTTTAAGCTGCTTTTCTTTTTTAAAGATTTTCAGACATAAACCTTAATTTGTTAAGTTTTCGTGATTTTAATTTTTTGCATATTTATTTTCATATAACAGTTAATCTGCTCTATAACTCACTTTGTCCGCTTTTCTATTTCATTATAGATTTTGTGCTTCACTACTTGTGGATGTTGTCATTCTTGTTAGTAGCTAAGCTACTTTATAGTTCACAGTGCCCGTCAGTCCATAACACTATGGGGCAAACATGCTTTTCTTGGCTCCTATTACATATGCTCATCTAATTCATACATTGTTTTGTCCACCTGCATGTTAATTGGGATGCTAGATCAATTCCTAGACTTTCTCATCTCCCATCTGATATAGCGGCAGTAGAAACCACTTTTACTGTTATTAGTTATGATCTGGTGTTGGACCAAGATTCGAACCTATCATCTTTATGACAACAAGCTTATGCGCTACATGTAGATAAAAATATCTTATCTATAATACAAAGTAGAACGATGTCTGTCTGTTTGTTTGTACCAAAGGATATCTCTCACCACTGAACCTATCGTCTTCATCTTTACATGGTAGCTTCTCATGGAGTGGATACAAAACCGCGACATTACAAAAAAAATCTGTAATACTAAAAATCTATAATTTAAAAAATCTTAATGCTAGAAGGTCATGGCCGCAGAGCTCGGCCCCCTGGCCTGCCTAGCCGCGGGCGCTCGGCCCCCTTGCCTATAACCTAACCTAACCTATATGTTTGAATGTTTAATGTACATTAACTTATTTATAGTTTAGAATTTCGTGGATTTTACAAAAAGTGGTTGGTAGATTTTTTTCAAATTTTTAATATTTTTTTTACAATATTTAGGTTAGGTTAGGTTAAGGGCAAAGGGGCCGAGCGCCCGCGGCTAGGCAGGCCAGGGGGCCGAGCGCTGCGGCCATGTATTCCTACAAAAATTCCTACATAGTTATATTTTTGTTATGATCGCGGTTTTGTTAATGTCGCGGTTTTGTTATGGGGCGGTTTTGTAACTGTCGCGGTTTTGTATCCACTCCCTTCTCATAGGTCCCATGAAGGTTTTCAACTATTTTCTTGGGGGGTGGGACACCTCAAACCCACCCAAAAAATGAAAAATACTCCCCCCGCTAAAAAAAATATTCTTTTTAAAACTAAAATCAAAATAGAGAGGTCGACTAACCCCCCCACTCCAAAAAAAAAATATTTTCTCTTAAATCTAAAATACAAAAAAATATTTGATAAAACCTCTTGGGGCAAAGCTCCTAGAGGCTAGGGGCGAAGCCACTAATAGAATTGCAAACCAATAAGAAATATAGGTGTTCAAGTCAATTTCAGGTTGTAGGTCAGGTCCTTCCAAGTCTCCAGAAATCCGTTACCGAAATTTTTACTTGGAGATTCAAATTTTTGACTTGTGTTTATCTAACATGTCTACATTACTTAATTAAATTTTGTGAAGCTGCTTCTTTCCCAACAGTTGGCCGACTTCAAGTACCACCGCTGTATTTATTTTATTTTAATAAATTTAACATTTTCAGAAAAAATTTTCTTTTAGCTTAAAAATAAGAAAGTCAAAGCTATTTGAAGTTTCTAAGTAAACAAGGACCCTTTTAATTATCTCTGATATTCTAAATTTTGAATTAAAAGCCAATTCTTATGATATTAGAGTAAAATACTACAGAAGGAAGGGGTTGAATAATTCTATTTCCCCACCCCGAGGACCCTGTGCCGTCTTTCAAACGGGTCTTTGAAAATCAACCAATTGTGTTGGGAATATTAACACAGTCAAGTTGCTACAAAAGAGCAGAAAGGAATGTGCTAGCTAATGAAAAAGAGCATAAAGCAATTTGGTAGCAGAAGAAAAAGGTCCCGAGCTAAAACAAAGTTCTGAAATCAAAAAGTAGAAACAACGAACATGAACACTTGCAGATTGTAATAATTCTTTATTTAAAGGTATAAAATATTGTATATAAACTTCTTTGATTCTGTTTAAGGAAATAATTACATTTTTAGGACTTGATTATAGAGACGCTTCACTTAAAATATTTTACCTTGTTTTCCTAGGAATCTTTGTTACAAAATCAGACGAATAGGATAATTATATCATAAAAAATCAGCATGTTTCAAATGGACGTACGGATGTAACAAGTATATGCAACGTTTTCTATATCATACCTAACTACTACAGGCATCACCATGCAAAGTTTCAGTTTGATAGGACAATTCTAACTTGCCTAAATTAACGAAAAGAGCTAATCGTTACGGACGAACAGATGGACCGACCCTAATAATTGAAAAGTTTAGCTATTTTGTTATTTTTTTCAAAGTAGAAATTTATTATTTTTAAACAAAAAATCTTCCAAACTTTTTATGAAAAATCTTTCATTTTATTTTGAAAATTTTTTGTTATTTTTCTAAGAATTAAACTCGTTGTTTTATAAAATTATGTGTTCCTGGAATAATTTTATTAAATCTTTCATACAAGTAAAATATTTTGATAACTAGCGGCTACGTCCCTAGAGGCTTCTAGTGGCACCTTATATGTTTTTTTTTATATTTTGAATATCTAATTTTAGAAATAATATGTTATATTTAGATCTGTTACTTTAAAGATTTGTGTATTTCCTGACAGTGCCTAGTCGCGCACTGAAACCCCTGCCCTTCCCCATTATCCTTATACTAAAGTAACAGGATGTCTTTTTGTCTGTGTACTTGTATGTTTGCTAACCGCTGAACAAAGATATAAGCATATTGTCACCAGAACTAATAAAAACTTGCTGGGTCAGAAAAACTCACTTATTTCTTACTTCTTACTGCTCCAAATATCTTGCTGGACAAAAAACATTATATTTCATATTAATCTATAATACAAAGTAGCTTGATGTCTGTCCCTTAAGATCTCGGTAACCACTGAACCGATTGGATTATACACTTCAGGGAATATACATACTGGTCCTGTGGTGGTTTTAGGCTATTTTCTTGGGGCGGGGTATACCCCCAACCCCCCAAAAATGAAAATTCTCCCCACCCAAAAAAAAATTCTGGGGAAATTACTTCACGTAAATTAAGGGCTCAGCACCAAAATTTTTTTTTTATATTACCTCTTGGGGCAAAGCTAGAGGCTAGGGGCGAAGACGCTAGTTAAATATATAATAATAAGAATATTTTTGGATCATGGAAAGAAAACGAAGTTGCGGGTTTTGTCATATTTTCACAGTAGCTTTTCTCCCATTTCTAGCCCCTGTTGGGTATATTTTCTAACCCTGCGGGGCAATCATTAACATTAACTTAACCTAACCTAACCTAAATCCAAATGCTACTGTGAAAATACGATGAAACCCGCAACTTCGCAACCAATATGGTTCTCCTTTACATGGTAGCTTTTCATATGTCCTGGTAAGGTTTATAACTATTTTAGGAAAGGGTACCACCACTATCCCAAGAGAATTAACTCTCCAAAATAAATGTTTTTGACTTATTCATAAAAAAAACTGTAATTGTAAGGGGGGTTCGACTTCCCCCCCAACCCAAGGGCCTCATATGCCTCTAGAGGCGTAGCTGCTGCTAAAAGATTATCCATTAATATAAAGTAGTAAAGTTTTTTATCTGAATCTCAAAATTAGGCAATTAATTATGAATAAAAAAATCACGCAACCTTTCTTTTAAAAAAATCAATCTTTAAAGTTAAATAATGTGAAAAGTATAAGTTTAAATGAAAAAAAGTCTTTAGTAAGTGCTATTTATTTTTGATGATAAAGATTTTGCAAAAGACGTTTTATTGCTATGTTGATCAGAAATATGTTAGAATTTGTTGTTAGATTTTTTCTACAAATCTTTATATTGAAAGTCTAAATTTGAAAATTGTGATTTTTTAAAGCTTATAGTATTTATATAAGTTGTTTGTATCTTTAAATAAAAAAAATATATTACAAATCATTTTTTGTTTGTTTTTTATTCAAGATTTTCATATTTTTTTCAATTTTTCTTCAGAACTTTAAATTGAAAAAAAACCAAAAGACCCCGCTAAAATATTTTGTCTCCACCTGGAATCATCAAGGATTTATGTATATTTTCACCCTACATAGGTCCCAGGGCTCAGCACTTACTTTTGTCTTGATTCAATTATAGCCTACAGTGTATCACATTATATCCAGTTTTCTACGAATATAAAAATGTACAATCATAAGATTAAAACCAGTTTTGTTAGCCCGTGCCGCCGGCATTTTGTGGCTTAAAAACTGTTTTTTTATCATAAAATTGTACATTTTTACATCCGCAGAAAAGTGTTTATAATACGATGCGAGAAATAACTATTACACCAGCCTCTCTATAACCATTGTTACATCCCAATAATGCTAAACAAAATTACCCCCTATTTGTTTTTCAGGAGTGATGTGAGTTATTATGAACCAGATGAAGAACAATGAGATAAGTGAGTTATTCTGTCTGTCTGTCTGTCTGTATGTTTGTCTGTATGTCCTTCTGTCTGTCCTTTTGTCTGTATGTACGTCTGTCCTTCTGGCCATCTTTCTGTCTGTCTTTCTGTCTGTATGTCCGTCTGTCCTTGTGTCTGTTTGTCCGTCTGTCTGTCCTTTTGTCTGTCTTTCCTTCTGTTCATTTATCCTTCTATCTATCTCTCTGTATGTCCTAATATCTGTCTGTCTTTCCTTTTATCTGTCTGTCCTTCTGTATGTTTGTTATTTTGTATGGCTGTCCTGACATCTGTCTTTTTTTTGTCTTTCTGTCTGTCTTTCCTGCTTTCTGTCTGTTCCTCTGTTTGTCTGTCAGTTATTCTGTCTGTCTGACTGTCCTTCTATATCTCCTTATGTCTGTCTTTTTGTCTGTCTATCTTCTGTTTGTCTGTCTGTATGTCCTTCTGTCCGAGTGTCTAGCCTTATGTCTGTCTTTTCTTTTGTCTGTCTATTTGTCTGTATGTCTGTCTGTAAGGCTGTCATTCCTTCTGTATGTATGTTCTTCTGTCCTTTGTCTGTCTGTGTGTCATTCTATCTGTCTGTATGTCCTTTTTTATGTCCTTATGTCTGTCCTTCCTTCTGTTTATCTTTCCTTCTATCTGTCTGTCTGTCCTTCTTACTGTCTTTCTGTCTGTCCTTCTGTCTGTCTGTCTTTCCTTATGTTTGTCTGTCTGTCTTTATAAACTTCCGTCTGTCCCTTTGTCTGTTTATCCTTCTATCTGTATACCTACCTTTTGTCTGTCTTTCCTTTGTATGTCTGTTTGTCCATTTGTTTGTCTGTCTGTATGTCCTTCTTTATGTCCTTATGTTTCTTTTTCTCTCTGTATTCCTTCTGTATGTCCGTCTGTCTGTCTTTTAGTTATTCTGTCTTTTTGTCCTTCTATCTGTCAGTCTGTCAGTCCTTCTCTGTATCATGTATGTATGTCTGTTCTTCCGTCTGTCTATATGTATGTCTCTCTTTCAGTTATTCTGTCGTTCTGTATATCTGTCCGTCCGTCTGACCGTCTGTCTGTATGTCCTTCTTTCTGTTTATCCTCCTATCTGTATGCCTGTCCTTTTTCTGTCTGTATGTATGTCCTTCTGTCTGTCTATTGTAATATTTACATACTAGCGAATTCGCCCCTAGCATCTAGGGGCTTTGCCCCAAGAGGTAATTAAAAAAAATTAAGTAGGCCTCCTGCTACAACCACCAAAAAAAATGAGGGGGATTTCTTTGTTTTTTTGGAGGTGTTGGGAAAATAGCTTAAAACCACCACAGGACCAGTTGATATATTCCCTGAAGAGTAGAATCCAATCGGTTCAGTAGTTACCGAGATCTTACGGGACGGACGGACGGAATGACATCAAGCTACTTTGTATTATTACTTGTAATTAATATTTTTATAATTATAGATACTATGAGTGCAATATTAATTATACTCTTTGTAATATTATTATTATTAATTATAGATACTATGAGTGTAATATTAATTATACTCTTTGTAATATTATTATTATTAATTATAGATACTATGAGTGTAATATTAATTATACTCTTTGTAATATTATTATTATTAATTATAGATACTATGAGTGTAATATTAATTATACTCTTTGTAATATTATTATTATTAATTATAGATACTATGAGTGTAATATTAATTATACTCTTTGTAATATTATTATTATTAATTATAGATACTATGAGTGTAATATTAATTATACTCTTTGTAATATTATTATTATTAATTATAGATACTATGAGTGCAATATCAAAGGAGAGCTAAAAGAACATCTTTGTCCGGATGGGTAAGAAAGATAGATAGATAGGTGTTATACTGATTGGGTTGTACAAAGTAGGAAGCAGCTTATAGTGGCTAATAAAAAATGACGCCATACAATACAAATGACCAATTATAGGTCAGTATACATTTTAATTGACCAATGATAAAATTTATACTGGCCTATCATTGGTCATTTGTATTGTATGACGTCATTTTTTTCAAAGGTACTATAAGCGGCTTCTTTATTCCCATAATGGGGGAATGTTCTATTGGGTTTACACCAAAGTCCATGGGGGGGTAGGGGGGGTCAAGAAAGTGTTTTCATACTTTTAAACTTTTAAATTCTGACCCCTTTAAAAAATTTTAAAAATACATTAGATTCCATCCCTAAAATTTTCAAAACCTCTAATTTCACCTCCCACCCTCATACAAAGTATATACTGGATGATCATTGGTAGGGCAAATTAACTTAAATCTTTAGCCTCTATCTTTAATAGCAACCGAGGCATTTACATTTTCCCCTTACGGCTTCCTACAAACAGAAACGGACGGACATTTGGAATTATAGAGTAGCTTCGCTTAATAAAATCAATAATTCAAAATGTCTAAAACGTTTAGAAGGAATTGTTATTTTCTCGGCACCTATAAAAGATAGACGGCTGAAACTTCTTGTCCACATTCCCATCAATATGGAGCATAATTAAGTACAAAACATCCTTAGCGGTCAGAGTGTTTTTAAACAGCTTTGTAGCTGCTTTTATTTTTCAAAACTGATTTTCTCTGCTCATATAAAAGATAGACGGCTGAAACTTCTTGTCAACATTCCCATCAATATGGAGCATAATTAAGTATAAAACATCCATGGCGATCGGACTGCTTTTAAGCAGGTTTTTGGCTACTTTTAAATTTTCATGTTTTAGGTTTGTGTTTGATATAACTCTATCTAAATGTGATTACCCTGTGAAAGTCAACTGTTCAACACGTCCTTTACTACGTAAGTATATATAATTTTTCATTTTAATATCTGCAGAAAGCTGTCTATAATACAATGCAATAAAAAACTATTCCAGTATGGCTTCAAAACAGATTGATGTCCGCTGGGTTAGAACCGGTTCAGTCAGCCATACTGAAAAATCATGTATACCGTCATAAAACAAACAATTTTTCACGAATAGTAAAATAAAAATCATAAAATAAATACTATTTTTATTATCAGCGGAAAGCTGTCCATAATACTATACGTTAAATAACTATTAAAAATAATCAGACAATATTCCAATTTACTCACATTTTTCAACGTAGCTCCTAAACTACAAACAGCACAAAAATGTTACTTATATTTCCAAAAACTAGAGTTTATGGTGATTCTAACGGCAATCATAACATGTTTCTACTATTAACACAATCAGCACATCTATCTAACAACTATCTATATATCTATCTATCTATCTATCTCTCTCTCTATCTATCTATCTATCTATCTATCTATCTATCTATCTATCTATCTATCTATCTATCTATCTATCTATCTATCTATCTATCTATCTATCTATCTATCTATCTATCTAGAGGAGCCCCAACCCTCAACAAATTGTTCCCGTGCCAATGGTTTCTTCCCCTGGCCAGCCAATATTTCCTGCCAGAACTTCTGGGACTGTAGAGAAGGTTAGTTTGGGTACCATTATAATAAGTTTGGGTACCATTATAAATAAGTTTGGGTACTATTCGAAATAAGTTTGGGTACCATTATAAATAGTTTGGGTACCATTATAAATATATAAGTTTGGGTACCATTATAAATATATAAGTTTGGGTACCATTATAAATATATAAGTTTGGGTACCATTATAAGTATATAAGTTTGGGTACCATTACAATTATATAAGTTTGGGTACTATTCCAAATAGTGTGGGTACCATTACAAATAGTTTGGGTACCATTATAAATAAGTTTGGGTACCATTATAATAAGTTTGGGTACTATTATAATAAGTTTGGGTACTATTCCAAATAAGTTTGGGTACCAATTCAAATAAGTTTGGGTACCATTATTTCTTCCCCTGAACAGCCAATATTTCCTGTCAGAACTTCTGGGACTGTAGAGAAGGTTAGTTTGGGTATCAGTACAAATAGTTTGGGTACCATTCCAGATAAGTTTGTGTACCATTATAATAAGTTTGGGTACCATTATAATAAGTTTGGGTATCATTTCAAATAAGTTTGGGTACCATTATAAATAAGTTTGGGTACTATAATAATAAGTTTGGGTACCATTCCAAATAAGTTTGGGTACCATTACAAATAAGTTTGGGTACCATTATAATAAGTTTGGGTTCCATTTTAAATAAGTTTGGGTTCCATTTTAAATAAGTTTGGGTACCATTATAAATAAGTTTGGGTACCATTATAATAAGTTTGGGTATCATAATAATAAGTTTGTGTAGCATTATAATAAGTTTGGGTACCATTCCAAATAAGTTTGGGTACCATTCTGACTAGTTTGGGAACCATTCAAAATAAGTTTGGGTACCATTATAAATAGTCTGGGTAACATTTTAAATAAGTTTAGGTATTATGCTAATATATAAATTTGGGTACTATTATAATTATATAAGTTTGGGTACCGTTTCTATTAAGATAAGGGGCTGATCAGCCGGTTCATTATAAACCACTAGCCAACGCTCCACTAGCCTCTAGGGGCTCTATATTTGAAATAAATATGTAAGGGCATAGAAATATCCCAGAACCATACCCAGACTTATTCATAAAAATGTCCTAAAACCATATCAGTACCTATAAGAAGCTTCACTGTAAAGGAGAACCATATTGGTTCAGCAGTTAACGAGATCCTTTTCTATGGACAAAAAAAGCCTCCTACTTTATAAAATAATATCATATTTATAAACACAGGTTATTTTTAAACATTTTATTAATGGAAGACCATTGTTTCACTACTAAATAGATCATCAGTTCAAATTAAGATGTATAATACAGGAGTTAAAAAATATATGTCTTTGCATTTTGAAAATAAGTAAAAATTATTTATTTTAGGCACTATTCCAAATAAGTTTAAGTACCATTATAATATTTGAGTTTGGGTACCATTCTAATTATATGAGTTTGGGTACCATTCTAATTATTTAAGTTTGGGTACTATTCTAATTTTATAAGTTAGGGTACCATTCTAATTATATAAGTTTAAGTACCATTATAATATTTAAGTTTGGGTACCATTCTAATTATATGAGTTTGGGTTCCATTCTAATTATTTAAGTTTGGGTACTATTACAATTATATAAGTTTGGGTACCATTACAATTTTATAAGTTTGGGTACCATTACAATTATATAAGTTTGGGTACCATTACAATTATATAAGTTTGGGTACTATTATAATTATATAAGTTTGGGTACTATTATAATTATATAAGTTTGGGTATGGTTCGTCCTTTTCCCCTAAACCGATTCTATGAATGACTTGTAGAGTAGCTTTACTGGGAAAAAGCCAACCCATACCTTAAATTATGCATTTATTCTAGCGAAAGTAAAAGATTATAAAAATATTATCAAAATTAGACAAATTTAAAACAATTTAATATAACTTTTAAGTAAAAAAGCTTGTATAAAGACCTATCTATTAAAATGGGGAAATAAGATCTATAAAACGAAGACCCTAAAAGATAATGTTAGAGAACATAACCCTTTTAATAGAATGGTCATAGTACAGCTAAAAAATTATTAGCAAATATTGTCAATATAAATTAAAATTAGTAAAACAACACAAGAATCATAAAATTAGAGGTTTCGTGATAAAAAACTAAATTTAAAAGAATGAAAATCTGTAAAAATTAAAGAAGACATTGAAAAAACATTATTAGAAAAAACTAATTCGAAACCAATAGTTTAATGTATTCTTGATGTAAAATAAAATAAAATGTGATCTTATTTATGAAATGAATATTGAGATTTAGTTGAATTATACCCACACTATTAAATGCAAAATCTTAAAAATCAGGTCGCCAATTTTTAATTAAACATGAAATCAACACAAAAATAAAAGTCATTCTTTTTGTCTCTCCTTTTTGCATAGGTCTCAGGCCTATAAAAGTGAACCTGGAAGAGAGAAAAAGTTAGTCGTTTCACGGAATTTATATATCACACAAACTCTATTTGAAATTTCTAAAATTTAAGGGAAGACTCCCTTCTCTTTCTTTGGAATTTTCTTGAGAGTCTTGGCGGCTCAAACTTAGGATTTTACATTTGGAACACACCTAAAAAGTAAAAAGTTTGTTAGATAAATTCATAATACTTTGTTAAATAAATTATAGAATATCATTTTGGTGTTGGTCAATTAAGATAAATTTAAGAATAGGGCCTCCTTAGGGCCTAAAAGCTTAGGTATCCGGACGGATAGTTATCTCCAAATTTTCTTCTGAAGAGAACTCCTATAGCGCGGTACTAGGTACCAGCAAGTCGCAAGTCACTACGGGGCTAAATAGGAATAACACAGGGAAGGTACAGTGGTGGCTCGGCTACCAACGGTTGATGATAGCACGCTATCTGACGGCCGATACTAACAACTGTATCCTCCCCCAGCTTCTGAAGTATAGGAAAGTTGGAGATCGTTATCTATTCGGACAATTTAACATTTTCGGATTAGAACTCTGAATAAGTTCACGTCTTAAAGGTAGTTTTGCTTTGTTAATACTCTGGAAGATCGGTTCTTAGCTAGACCTAGTGACTTTCTTACCTGACAAAGGTACCTAACAAAGAATCTCACGCCTCACGGGGCTGTAGGCAGCAGAACGGAATGTTGTAGCTGTGTTCGCATGGCTCTAGTAATCACAACAGATCCTTCCAGTCCAAAAGTGTTGGCAGAGTTAGCTACCTAGGAATAAAAGGATTCTTAGAATAAAATAACAGTATAAAGTTATCAATAATATTTTAGTGCCATTTTCGGAATAGGGCTTATAGGCAAAGATTATCCCCTAAATATATTTGGGTTTAGGATCGGTGTAAAATAGTATCACCATTCTAAGGTTGAATATATTTGACAAAACAGGGATTAGTGCGTCGCTGATCTGGAAAGGAGACACTGGTGAGAGATTGTGGTTCTGTGATAAAGGACTGCATTTGTCCCTGGAACCCGGAGGCGACCCATAAGTTGGTTCCGTTACCGGATAAACCCAGGTAAGATTTAACTTTTCCTTTAGGGGGGGAGAGGGCTATAAAGCCACTAAATAAGTCTTACCGCTAGATATCCATAGTCAGAGTTAACATCGTTTTCTTCTAGCCTCGAATATAGCCTCGAATATATGTCCTGAAAATGGAAGACAATATTATTGATAATATAGACGAGGATGTATTAAATCCTCCACCATACAACCCTGAATATCAACCTAACTTAGATAATACTGAACAGCAGTATTTACACTTAGAAAATATAAATGATCAAATTGAGGAAATACCTCGAATTCAAACTGAGCCTGAGGTTCACACTATACCAGCCATGTTTGTTTTAAATAACAGACGCAGAAATAGAATCTTGCATAGGCCACAATTACATTTCAACCCCCAAAATGAGATAGAGCATAATATACAAACAATAAAACAAGAGCAAACAGGCACAAAGCCAAAAAATAAAAAAGAAAATAAACCATCATCAGATCCACCAGAATATGAATCTGAATCTAGCGATTATTCAGAAAAACGAAAAAATAAAAAACACACAGATAAAAAATACAGACACTATGATCCTCTCAATCCTCATGGCTTTGAGGATAGGCGACATCACAAACATCATGAACACCGTCACAAACAAAAAGACAAACAAAGCGATAGCGACAAAGAGGACAGAAGGAAAGACGATAAAAACTTCTCAATGCCAAAGAGAAAGAATAAACACAGAGACAGTAGTAGTCCAACATCAAGTTCAAGTTCAAGTTCCAGTTCATCTGATACGGAATCAGATTGGGACAGACGAACATCCTCTAACAATAGAGATAATAGAAATAGAGAAGAAATGAACGAAATGAACTTATTAGAAAATAAACTAACCTCTGAACAAATGGATAAGTTGAGGCTCCTTCTCCAAGACTCACCCAGCCATACAGATCTAAATATTAAAAAAATCATGAAACTTATCCCAAACAATCTAGTATGGGGTATCGCAGAACATGAGCGCATTTTTCGCCAAATAAAATATCTTGGCAAAATACCCAACCTATACGGGGAACAAACAAATCCTTTTACTTTCTTCAACACTTTTAAATATCTAGAAACATATATAAAACCATTCACCCATAGTTCCTACAACAACATAATAATCCACTATTTTAACCCAGAATCAAGGAACAAACTGGACATGCTAGAAATAGATCCTAATGTGCTAAGTGCACAGGATTTTGTAAAAGCCATCCTAACTACCATAGGTGCCGAAATACTTGGGCCACAGGATTACGAAAGGCGTTTCCACACCTATAGGATAACGGCAGAGGACGAGGACAGACCTAACAAAGCTGTCATAAATCTAGCTGCAATGTTGCAAAAAACGGGAAATTCCCACGAAAATCAAATGGCTAAACTTAGAGAAAAAGTGTGTTTTTATCTGGTACCGCAATATTTGCAATCTGCATTTTTGGCAACGACAAATATACCACATTGCACAAAAGAGACAATACTAAACTGGTTTAGCAATAATCGCAGCTATTATCATGCAGCTGTGGACAGAAAAAGAAGGATGGAAAAACAGAAAAACGGGAATGTTAATCAATTAGGAAAAAATCGCCTAAATTCCCTAACAGCCAAAAAAGAGACACCAAAAGATAATGGCAAAAACAAAGGACAACAAAATGATAAAAATGCCAAAGATGTATCTACAAAACCTAAACCTGTTTGCGAACATTGCAAAAAAGGACATTATAGCAAACATTGTCTTAAACACCCAGACCCTGCTATTAGGAAAGCTAATGGGGAATGGTGGGACAAAAAGAAAAAAGAGAAGGAATTGGCCAATCGTATCGTTTGCCTACTATGTAATTCTGACACCCATGGTAGTGCCGATTGTCACTATTACCCCAATGTGACACCGGCCCAAGAACAATGCCCTAGATGCCTACATTATGGGATAACGAGACGCCATCATCCACTGGCAGCGTGTACTTTACCACTGCCAGCGGAAAAAAACGGCTAAGGCCGCCGAGTACTTCTCAAGAAATCAATAAAATACATAATACGGACTCTTGGGAAATACCCGGCGCCCCTGACAAAGGGAAAAACTCACCTGCTATAAACAAACATCAAATATCCATTCCAGTGGCAGTTACACTCACTCTAAAAACAGAAATAAATAATGAAAATCAAGAAATTAAACTACTGGAATGTTCAACCAATAAAGACAAACAAAATAACCCTGTAAATATCCCACTTAATTATGATATTCAAGATGAATCTGTAAATAATAAATCAGCAGCCCCTGGCAGCTTAAATGAAGGTAACAGCTGTGATATTGTAAATAGTAATAGTATAAATAAGGACCAAATATTAGATATCAATTTGACAGAAACCATACCTGTCAAAGAAATTGTAAAAAAGGGTATATCCGAAAAACTACAAGAGCTTAAAGAATCAGAAAATGAACCAATTAATGACAGCAATAGTAACAACTTACCCATTTCGAGCGAAGATAAAGCCAATAGCACCATACTTGAACAAACAACGCTATATCCTAAAATAGAAATAAAAAATGTTAGTAGTAATTCTGATGATACCCAATCTATTGAAGAAAATGACTTAAAAATTCTTTCCGAAGAAAACCCTTCAATGGAAGATACCCCTGAATATGATATAGATGAAAACGATTTATTAACAGATATTACAGGATTAACTAGGGCTGAAATCATGGCCGAAATCGAAAAAATCGAATTAGACAGTGACAAAGACTCTATATCAGACTTAAGTGACTTAGATAGTAGCGATTTTAGCTCAGATGAGGATGAAAAAAATCCTCCATCAATCTCCGAATCCGGATTAGAAAAAATATTTGAAAATTTCGAGTATCGGGGAGATAAATCTGTAGAAGAACACCTATTGAATATCAATCAAACCATAGCTAACATAGATATGGCAAATAAAATAAAAACAGACGAACAGACTGAAGTTGAAACTATCGCTAGCGGCTGTTTTTACCTGGACGAATTTGATAATGCAGCGTCTGCTAGGCAAGAACATAAAGCCGGAAACATTGAGCAGTCATTTTTAGAACCTGATGATGAGTCTGAAAGCAGAATAAAACATAAGAAACATTATTTTAAAAATGAATTATCATTGGAGAATCGTGTAAAAATCGCAAAAACAATATCGTTTTTGAGTTATTTACACGAATACCCAAACCAAAATAAAATTATGACAATTATTATGATTGTGCTCACAGCCATGTTGTTGGGAAATTATCTTGCTCCATATGGGCTATTGACGATAATTTTCCTATATGTCAATATACCCAATGGGAGATATTTCCTGCAACTGCTGGCTGAGAGGACAACCGACATAATAGATATAGACAAATTAGAAACAAATCTCGAAATTAAAACAATTCAAAGCCACCTAGGCGTGCTGGACAAGATCCAAATTCCCGTGGCAATTAATGGCAGCAAAATAATTTTTGAACTAGACACTGGGGCCGCAGTAAACTGCGTGTCAGAAAATATCTTACTAAAAGTGCTGCCTAATTACCACGAGATGGAGCTTTGTTCAGCCTACCGTTTGTCTTCAGTAGAAGGCAAAGCGATAAGCGTCATTGATGCCCGACGCCTAGGGGTTGAGTTCGAAGGGGTGGGAAAAGTGTTCTTGGACTTCCATGTACTTAAAGAAAAGAATATTTGCCTATTAGGACGCCCATTTTTGATTACTTGTAATATAGGCATGCAAGTAAAGGGACAAAAGGTCTACATAGAAATAAATCCTAATAGAAAGAAGGTAAAAAACCCTTTTGCTGTCAATATCAAAAAATTAGAACTAGCAAAGGGAGAAGAAAAACTAATAGAACTGGAAGTTAAAGATAAAGACCCAAACCAAGAACACTTCATCCCACACCTTTCAAACATGTATACTCAAATTAAAATAAAGTATAAAATGTACTCAATAACCAGGACAGGGGAAAATAAACTCGCGGTGTACTGTGAAAATGTAGGAGAAAATCCTCTTATCATCAAACCAGGCGGGTTTCTGATCTCTCTCCTGCCTTGCCAACCTGAAACAGACAAAAAATTAGAATTAAAAGGTTTTAAAGCACCTAAAATGGGTTCAATTAAATCAATCGCTGTCTTGAGAGGAAACAATGGAATTAAAGAGCAGCTTAATAAAATAAAAAAAGGTTCCAATATTCTGTCAAAGACGCACGATTACCTAATTAAACCCATCATAAATATAATAAAATATGTTAAGAATAAAGTAAAAAATATTGTAAATAAATTACTGGATAAAATACCATTTAAAATAGTGCTAAAAAACGTATAAAGCCCCGCTCTAAAGTTGATGTTTTTAAGAAAGATAAAACATATGTTAACATAAATAAGATTATTAAAATAAATAGTGTAAATACAATACAACCAGAAAATGAATTAAGTCTCGAAGAAATAGCAGATATTTTTGGGGATAATAAAGAGGGAATTGAGTTGACTGCGCCACTACCCCCACCACCATTAACCTTAGAACAAATATTAGGAAAATTAAGCTACATAGAGGACCAAAATGTAAAACAAAGAGTAGCTAATCTTTTATTAAAATTTGAAAGTGGGGCGTCCCACAACTTCGATATTGGGGAAAGCATTGAAGAAATGGATTTCCCTTGCCCTGAAAATTATGATAAGAATACTAAAATCTATAATCTCTCTCTAACAGATACGCTCCATCTTAGATATTTCATAGATCTATGCTTAAAAATGGACATTATAGAATGCTCCCCACCCAGCCAGCAGTTTGGGTCACCTGTTTTCCTTACGAGCCGTAAGGATAAACAGGCGCCACCACGCATAATCATTGACTCTAGGGGGGTAAATGCTAGTATTCCTTACAGCGTATCATCGATCACAATGGATCCGATGAATACGCTAAAAAATCTGCTACCTAAAGTAAGATATGGGACTTTTGTAGACATTAAAAACGCATTTTATAATCTTAAACTATCCCAAAAAGTTCTTGATTCAGGAGTGTCCTGCATTGTGACCAGCTTTGGGTGTTTCCGCTTCAAGAGAGCCATCACAGGCTATGCGGGAACACCCAGCCTTTTGTTGCATTATATATTATCAAATATTCATTTAAATGACTTAAAAATTAATGACATAATAGAATTGTTGCTAGTTTGGTTCGATGACCTCTCAATCTTCTCATGGTATGAGGAAGACATCGAGGACCACCTCGCCAAACTAGAAACTTTTCTATCCCGCCTCAATAGGCTAAATCTAAAATTAAATTTGGACAAATGTACTTTCTGTACAGACTTAAACAAAGATAAAGTAGTTGTACTTGGCTATGAAATAGGCCAGGGACGAATTACCATCCCTGACAAAAAGGTCAAATATATAATGCAACTAAAGGCTCCAAAAACATTAAAAGAACTTCAATCATTTATAGGAAATCTTCAATATTATAGATCACTTTTACCCCTACCTATCCATGGACATATGAATGCTTTGTTCCCCCAAGTAAGGAATTTTAACTGGAATGAAGAAGCCGATTTTCACTTCAATAAAATCAAAGAAATACTTGCATCTGATAATCTCAGCAATGAATCAGCAAGAAATATAGACTTTCAGATGTTATATACTGACGCCAGCAAGCATGCCATAGGTTCCAGCTTGCTAGGATTTGAAATTAAAGACCTTTTTCAATCCGAGCTGCCTAACTTTATGGACATGCCTGCTGAACTAAAAGCATATTTTAATGCCCATGAAGAGATAGGGGTACTTTTTAAAGAATCAGATTATCTAAACTTATTTTATCAAATATCAATCTTCTTAAAACTAGATTTTTCAAATTCATATGAAAATTGGTATAACATTTTTTCAAATAATTTTACAATGTATTCACAATTAAGCTATCTCTTGGAAGTCACATCTGACGATGTTGTAAGGACTAAAAAAGAAATGAATAAAATATTTGTAGAAAAAATAAATCTACTTAGAGCAGGGGCTCTATCATTAAATAATCCATACGTTCAGACATTCCTATTCTATGCTTTTTCAATGTTTTCGAAACATAAACTTCGAATAATTTACCTGTCAAGCAAGGACGGATCCATCCTCGAGAACTTGCTCTACCAGCGGTTCACCGAATCCTCCAACTCTGAAATTATAATTTTTGTTAATAATGACAATTTCTATTATTTGGGAGTAAAAGAAAATTTTGAAATAAAACAGAGAAAATATAAAAAGACAGTTCAGAATCTAGACGTCAGTGACAGAGAAGTTTATACGTTCCTCGAAAAAAGCATGAAAAATAATTTAAATGATATTAATGTGAGAGGAAAAATATTAGGGTTTTTCTCAAAAACCGTGGCCCCCAAAGTTATGGAGACCACAGGTATAGTGTACCTAGAGATCCTGGCCATATACGAGGGCCTCACCTTCTTTGAGGTGGAGATCAAAGGTACAAGGACATTAATACTGACAGACAATGTGGCATGTTATAAGATCCTTAGAAACAAGAAAATTGAGAATCGTAAGAGTAAGCTTGATTACTTGAGTCAAAAAATTCTCTATTGGTTTGGAAAAATGGTTTCCTTTCTATCTATTCGGACAGACGAACAGCTGGCCGATTTTATTAGCCGCTTAATGCCCCATGCTACTGAAAGACTTGACTTTCAGGTGGAGGAAATAAAGCCTGTATATCAAGGGGAAAATTTTGCTATTTTTGATGCAGCACCCATTATTAGGGACAAAGAAAACTTTATAAACAAGGACACGGATGTACAAATTTTAGCAGTAACTAGAGGCAAAGCTGACGAAGTTCTTAAGAAATATGAGGAATTAACAACCCGCAATAAAAGGGCAAAAAAGGATAAAACCAAAAAGCCCAGTAAAAAGGAATTGCAAGAATCAAAAGCTTTAGCAGAAAAATTACTAGAACAAGTTTTGCCTCCTGTCCCTGCTAAAAATCCGTCCGAAGAAAATATTAATGTGCAACATGAAAGTACTAGTATACCTATCCCTGTCCCCGAGACATCAGACAATAAGACACATGTTGAAAAGAGCTCAAATCAAATTGATGACCAAAATGTTAATTTTGATTCAGGGGTTAAGGATACAGACTCAGATAAAAAACAACAACTTTTTAATGATCCAATTCCTATAACAATTGAGGATAATAATCCAATAGATATTGTGCCCGTAGATGAACAATTTATTACAAATGATCCTATTCCAATTCTCCCTGACGAAGAGCAAAAAGTAATAGAAAATCCAATAAGTAATCTTGCAGATAATGAATCAATAAATTTTAATAATATAGATCCCCTGACTCCTGACCCTATTGAACAAAATGTTAACACGAGTTCAAAAATAAATTTAAATGTTGAAAACACTGAGGATTTAGGGATAAGTATTGATACAAAAAAATCATTTTCTGAAGTCCTATTAAATACACAAGAACACAGTACAGTAGGACATAGTTCAAATCAGGCTATGGCAGACAAAATGGCACATTTTGAACAACAACTCAATAAAAAACCTGACAGGGAAGAAAGGGAAAAAATGAGAAAAGAAATAGTAAATGAATTTCTAAATCAACCCCATGATAATGAACAAAATCTGTCAAATAAAACTGAAAGTCACACCGAATATGAAGAAAGCATAATATTATTACCAAATGCAAATGCTACTTTTGAAAGGCTGCGAATTTTTGAAAAGTCTACCTTTATACAATTACAAATAAAAGAAAATTTGTCAGATGACGTCAATCCAACGACATTAAAGTATAAGCAAAATTTATTAATTCTACCCTACCCTCTTTATGGCTATATTGCTGGAAGTATGCATCGTGATATGGTACATGCAGGGGTGAAAAGGGTTCGTGATAATATAACATCTACATTTTATGTACAATATAAATCAAAATTGCGGAAAATAATTGAAGCCCATATAGGCTTATGTTGTACATGCATAAAATCCAAAAATAATCACTTAAGATTAAAGAGATTAACCTCAATTAATAGAAATAATAAATTTAGAAATACTGTGGTGGCAATGGACATATTAGAATTTAGTAAGAAATCAAAAATAGATGGAATAAAAGGAATACTTGTCTTTATGGATGTTGCCACCCAGTATATTACACTGCATTACCTACCAGACCTAAACTACGAAGACATTGAGAATGGCATAAGCCAGTACATTCTATTGCATGGACATGTCAAAAACTTTTGGGCCGACAACGGCAAGAACATCAAAAATTCTAAAAGTCATTTATTTTTAAGAAAAATAGGCTCAAGATTTTTAGATAGTGCCGCTTATAAAAGTGCCTCGAGAGGCAATATCGAAAATAGGATTAAAGTAATCCAAAATTTAGTACGAATTGCAAGGGCACATGCCGCAGATATAAAAATTAAAACAGCATTAAGCACAGTAATACATATAGTGAATACAATAAAATTAATAGGAACAAAGCTAAGTCCCTATAACCTTCATTACCTTAGTTTGTATGGTTTTGAAGGTGGAATAGTGCAAAATGATAATTTATTTAGACCTAATTTTTCATTTGACCCCAAATCTCTATCCAAGAGATTTGAGGATTATCAGATTCCTTTTAAGCAATTACATGATGAAACACAAGAATTTATTTTCAACAGACAAGAAAAATTGTTGAAAAAACTTAACAAGAATAGGCATGACCATAACTATAAAGTGGGGCAGTTTTGCGTGCTGCGCCGTGACCATCTAAAAAAGAAATACTACGCAAAAAATAAACCAGTTTTTGATTTAATAGTATGGGTAATACTTCATATAGGAACACCCCTAATTACGATAAAAAATATCTGGAGCACTTCTACAAAGAAAGTGAACCCCACGCAAATAAAAATACTGCGTGAGGATTTAATAGGCGATTATCAATTACCCAGAAAGGTTGCTAAACACTTTAAGGTGTTGACCTTGCGGGATATCCGAAAATTTAACAAAATAAATAAAGCAAATAGAATACTGAGAAGTATATCAGACGACAAATCTAGTTCTAGAGTAGATTCACTGTCAAGTATTTAATCTTAGCTAAATTAAAGAAAGACAAATATCCTAGTTATATAGTAGCTATTCTCCTTTAATATTTAAAAACCCACCTTTCGTCATTGCGGCCAATTTCGGAAAGCTCAAGCTCATCGGACTCCAAGGGAAAATCTTGTCCATCAGTTCCTTGTTTTGTAACAGCATCTTGGACCTCGCTGTAAACATCCAGCTCCAGCCACGAGCCAGACAGGCAGATGTCCTGGAGCGAGGTGGGAAGGCTTCGGGTTCCGATGGGGCACAAACAAGGCAGAGATCTTGGAGTAGGGTCGCGCAGCGACGACGGGATTAGATCCATCTTTTGTTTAGCCACGTTATAACGTCGCTGGTAAGCATGCATTTCAGTTCGCAACCTCAAACACTCTACTCTAAGGCGTTGGGTTTTGGTATTCAAGATTCTATAGCGAATTTTTAACCCCTCCTCTTCGGTTTTAGATCTCTTCAACAGCTGGCGAACATTCCTCAAGTCACACCAAAGGCTGAGGGAGTTACAAATACAGGTCACCTGAAAATAAAAAATACAATTAATAAAATAAGTGATTAAAAAACACATTTGTTAGAATAAATGTAACATGTGTCATTCAAAAACAATAGACATAATAAAAAGCAAACAAGTAGTGTCCCCTGATCGCATGAGTATATATTGGGAGTTAGTAAGAATAATTCGACAGTTGGATTTATTGTACAACGCAATCATCCAAGCCAAAATCTGTCTATGCAGAGCTTGTAAGAAATTAAAAAGGAGAGAAGCTACACAGGAATCAGACGCACGTTTTTATCGATATATGGAGTTAAACTATCAACGTATGGCACGCCCTTATTTGAGAAGAATCATTTTAAGTTTAGCCGCACAAATTGGGTTAAATTTAGGGCAACAAAACTCTTTAGAATAGTTAACCAATCATTCACTTAAATAAACTACACAAATTATTTTCAGTAAAACATCAGAAAATAAAGACAATACTTAAACTCTAAGTGAAAAACAATGATGGTTGTGAACTCACCAGAACTTTTTAGATGCTTTCCTAAGAAAAAACTCATGGAACTAGTACATGATGATATGAAGGCTGAGGATGTGATTGTACTCTGCTATGACTACATCTTTTACTTCAACGCAATGTTCAGGGACTTGAGATGGGTCCAAAGCGCCACCTCCGATGAAATATTTCATGACCGGCTGAGCGATCAAATTCGAAAGAACGGCGAATGGAAAGCCTTCTTAAAAAATTTGATCGCTTGGTTCCGCGAGTCCCCACGGAGTGAAAGGCTGACCAAAGTCTTCCTTGACCATGTGGCCAGCATCGACCATTCTATCAACAAATATCACTTAGCCATCAGGGAATGGGACTCTGCAGTATGGGAGGGAAGAGATAAACCTAGCCGGTTTCAGAGAGAACGACAGGAGCTCCCCCATCACGAAGGAAGCCGACTCCAAAGCCTCGGTCGCCGACAACCTCGAGAACATGAAGATCACCACGCTCACCGCAACCAGGATAGACGAGATAGACGTTACCAACAACTGCAAGAACGCCGTGCTAACCATTACCAGCACGATACTCGTAACCTACTTGGAGAGTACCCTAGAGAACAGCGACAAAGGCCTAGTGGACTAGCAGCATGGGGTTTCAGAGCCTGGCCTACTAGTGGGGACCTTCGCCTACAACTTGATAGAGGAGCAGGACGTCGCCGCTGTGCCTCGGTTCAACCAATGCCACGCTATGACCACGCCCCTAGAAACCACGACGGCTAAGAAAATCAATACCCATTCACTTAGATAGTAGTCTAGAATAGCAACATATTTAATCCTTATTCATGATAACTATATTTAACCATATTATCCTTATTTAATCTTATTTAACCATATTATAATCTTTATATGTTAATCCCTATATAATCAAAATATATAATAAACAATAAGCACAAAATGAGTTAATGTATCGCCTAAAAATAATTATGAATGATTGATAAACTCTATTTAAAAAAAAAAAAAAGTTAGGGATAAGTAAATTAAAAATTTATTTGGAATCTTGATTCTATATTTAGAGAAACGAGAAAAAATTATAAAATGCTTTTAAACGAAAAATAGTAGGTTTTGCCTCAAAATGAATAAAACTGTAGCGGTAGAATGTGCGGCTGATGCCTAGAAAAGCTTCGCTCCCAGAAAAATAGGGTTGATATTAAAACGAAAACGCAAAATTTTAGAGTAGCTTACTCCCAAAAAATTGAAATAAAAAGATTTTATTTACTACAAAAATATATATCGACGAACGTAAAAAACTAATTTAAGTAAAGTTTCGCTCCGAAACTATTTTCATTTATTAATATTCTCCTTTTGTAAGAACTAATAAAGTGTTGAAAAAAGTTGACACATGTCAAATTTGAGCATAAACAGACCTAAAATGAATTTCAATTTAATTTAAATAATGCAAATTTGAATAAGTATGACGCCAGCTTGCTTATTTTGAAGTCCAACTTGCGAATTTTTGAAACACACTCACACAGCCTAGTCTGCTGGTGTGTGTGCGTCACACAACTCAGTTAGGGATACACACACCCTAGTGCCATATAGGCATACGCACACACAAGCCATTTAGCAGTAAAGTACATCTCAGAAGGTCACTGAGGGACACACACACACACACACACACACACACCACCAGTGCTGCGCAAGCACACGCACACACGCAAATACACTTAGCCTAGATAAAACATCAAACATACAAAATACAATTTTTATTAACAAAAAGTAACAAATTAATTAATAATCATATTAATAAAAAATTCTTCGCGTAGGCGTAAATATTCATCAAGAATAGGTCTCATGCGAACGACAACGGTCTCACGGTCATCACCATAGCTGGGATATTGGGAGAGAAAGACACTATATAAGCGTTCCAAACGTTCATAAAATTCAGTAAGGAAACCTTCCCTAACTCTCATAGGCAATTCAGGATTGTTGAACCTGGTCACACTCTCATATTTAACTTCATCCAACACTTTATCCAATAAAACCTTAATATGATTCTGCATATTCTCAAAATTAAGATTATTTACAAGCAAGGCTTGAGAATTTTCCAGCACATTTTCTGCAAATGACATCTTTCAAACAGAAAATATAACTGATTAAAATACCATAATAACCATTCATTTTATACCAAAATAACCAGGTACACTAAGCTAGGGATACGAATCAAGCTCACGAGTAAACATCATTAACCTGTCATTAATCAATTCCTATTGGCTAATAGAATGCTGCATGATAATGCGCTAAATTACAGCGGCAAGCCTAACATTACAATCCTTTCCAATACAAATATTACAATATAAAATAAATCTAACCTTTAATAAAAAATATTAATAAATTATTACGCCGTTTAAAACAAATAAAAAACAATTTTCCACAATTTATTGAAAAAATTAACTTGGAATCAATAAGAACAATATTTCGAAATCAAGGAAAGCTACCGCTGGTTTCCGCACAGATCCTGTTGGAAATTGAATCGAGTCTTCGACGAATATAATCAACATAATCATTCGAATACTCGATAAAGTCATCCCCAAAAGTTGCAGGCTTAGTATCATCTGGTGTGAAACGGTTGACCCACTCAAATTCTAGATCCAGCAACTCTCTTCTAAAATTATCGCGATCAGTTTGAGAAGCTAAATCTCCGTATTCGCCGCTTTGTAAACCCACCACAATTTTGGCTATATTTCTAGTGAAATCGCCATAAATAATTTTCAGAGCCTCGCGACCAGCAAATATAGGCATTTTCGCAATAAACAACCAAACACAACTGAAATTAAACAAAACAAACCAAACAATCATCAACTAAAACACAAAAATAAACCAATTCGCGCGCATATTAAGCGCGCCAAATAACAAAGATTTAATACACCTGGAGAAATAAAAAACACCCCTTTTTAAACCGATTAAAATAAAAACTAATCTACACAACAGCTGCAGGCAGCTAGACCATAAAAGAGGCGGCAAAATTATTAAAACAAAACAAAATTTTAGAAAATATAATATAAAACAAAATAAATAAAATAATTTTCACATTTATTAATGCATATTTGAAACACAAATAATTTGTCTAAACATGAAAAACTTGTAGCTGGTGAAACTCTACATCATCTTCTACGGTTTTCAACTTAGCAAGTTGAACATCTTCAGTTTCTCCTGGCAAAGGCCGACAGAGCAAGACCCTTGCGACTAAAGTCTCTTGGACACCCAATAGTCTAACCACCTCCTGTCTATCAACGGTAGGATCAGAGGTCTCAATCCTCGCTTGTAGATATCTATGTGCATTCCTCATGACGCTAGTCAAATCCTCCCAAATTAATCTAACAGTTTCGCTTGCAGCCATTCTTTTGAATATTCGCTAACCAACTAAAAGTAGAACCAAATGCAAAAAACATTAGAACTCTGAGCACACCAGATAGGGATACGCGCGCGAGGACAAATAAACCATCCATAGAACAAAAACAAAATAGATCAAAAATATTTTTCGGGCATACAAAACAACAAATAAATAAATATTACAAAATTTATTCATAAAATTATGGCAACAAATTTTATAAAACACTACAAACTAAAACTAAACTACAAATTTAAATTTTAATATTCTTGCCAAATGTCATAAACATTCTGGCCAACCAAGCCCATAGCATCTCGGAAAAATCGATCCAGTTTTGCAACCTTTTTATAGATAGGTTTCATCTTTCGAACAAAAGCCTCCTTGGTTTCTCCAAATATGGGGCGGCTCAAGCTGAAATAGTTGAACAATACATCCAATTCACGCAAACATTCTTTAGCCAAGATACAGATACCATCACCAGGATATTCCAAATAAGATTCGAACTGCTGCCGAGCACAACCAAACTCGTATTCTCGAATAAAATCCCAATCATCACAGGCACTCTCATAGGCATACTCATAACAAACATCCGAATCCGTGAACTCCATCTCAGACATCTTTATTCCAAAGTTCAATAGAGAATGATAAATTCATAAAGCACAACTTATATTTATACTTAAAATTGTCAATAACACACATACAGATTACAAACAAACACACCGATATCAAAAAAATTCAAAATAACAAGCAAAAAATTTAAACCTTAGAATAAATAAGTAAAATTAAAATTTTGTTTCAAGAAGCGTTAAATTTATCAAACTACTAAATATAAGTTATAATCCTTATAGCGTTAACACACAACAGCAATAGAAAAAATAGCAAAATTAAAAATAACATTTTAGCTTGCATTTAAAATGTAATCCTTGCAATAAAACTTTTCAACACTAGCAAGATACGTAGATTTTAAACCATAATAACCAAATAAAATTAATTTCGAACATTAAAACGTCACAACACTCAACCATAAAAATAAAATACAAATTATAAAACACATCATACTTATTTATAAGAAAGAACAAACTAATTTATAATCATATTAGCATCAAATTCATCGCGCAGCTGATTATATCCATCCATAATAGGTCTAATACTAGCAACAAAGGATTCACGATCAGCACCAAATGCTGGTTGTAGGGCAAGAAATCTATCATATAGGCTATCCAAACGACCAAAGAATCCAGAATTCCAGAATTCTTCCCTAATTCTTATAGGCAACATTGGATCATCTAATCTAGCAAAACTAGCATAACGGGCCTCATCTTGAAATTTATCCAAAAGGAAAATAAAATTCAATCTTAAACTTTCAAACTGGCTATTATTCAGCTCAAAAGCTTCAACTTTCTCCTCCTCTGTTAAAAGCATTTTCAAACAAAAAACCACAACTAATAAAACCAAAACAACAGCAAACTATTTTTATACCAAATACCCAAGCGCATAAACAAAACACGTGCATTTAACTCGCGAATACACCTCTTAAACCTGTCCTTTAAAAACGAATTCCTATTGGACAACCAACCATAACCGAACCTTAGACAAAGAGGAACATAAAATAGCAACAAACTAATGTCCGAATAAAGCAGCAAATAAAATAAAATAACAACTCCTATCTATCTTTCACTCGACTAAATCTATACCACTAATACTCAGTCAGTCAAATTTCTAAAATGTCAGTAAAAAAGCGCTACTAGTCTTGAACAAATAATCACTTATAAGATAAATAGAAAATAATTTTTAACAAATACACCCTCCCTCCCTACATCCCTGGAATTTAAATAATTAAAAGAGATATAAAAGCTACATATATGTCGTCAAAATACCCCTAAACGGAAATTTTTTTGCCACAGGGGGAGAGTATTTGCCATAGCAAATAACATTAAATCTTTTGGTTAATAAAAAATCCTTTAAAGTTTCATTCAAATAAAATAAGGATAAAGTATGCATACGGCCTTATTCCTCAATAAAAGAAAAAAAAGAGGTCTTTTAGCTCAAATCAAAAAGGGCAACTAGCTCCCAAACTTATAAACAGATAAGAACGGGGCAATAGGTCAAACATAGACCAAAAATAACTTTCCAAAGACCCTAAAATTAAAACAGGGAGGAAAGCACCAATAGGTTATAAAAAACCAAATATATTGAAACTTAAAAAACATAAAAGGTACTCACCACAATAACCAAAAGAAAACACACAACGCCAGCCCCAACCAGCAAGAGTGCTGGGCAAGCGGCCCGAAGGCCACTCACGGGCGCATCCTTCAAATCCGAGATATTTTCGGAACAATTAAACAAGACAGGATGCGGCGCTGGATGTTGGTAGCGACTAAAAAAGGAAAAGACAGAATTAATAAATAATATTATTCTTCCTTTTATAAATACTTCTAAAAAAGTACAAAAATAATCATTACCTACAAATAACATTAACTACAGAAGGCTCTAAGCAACGTAAAAAATCTTTGTGATAGTCCAACGAACCATCATGAAGATCAACACCAATCTCCTCACTACTATCTTCGTCGTAAACGTAGCTGGGATCCATAACAATAACTAATCAAAAACTGTAAGATTTCAGTGTATAATTTCACTGACTAAATAAAAAAGCAATATATATATCAAAATACTAATTATTACCTCGCAATCTGCTAAACAGCAGATAAAAAGATGGTAAATTAGCTTACAGCCAAATGGCCAAAGAATACTTCAGGTAGATCTGGGAAAGCAGAAAAATCTGAAAATAAAATAAATAAATTAGTAAAGAAATACCAAAAAATATATTAAAAAACTTTTGTTAAAATGTCTTTAGATAATAAAACGCTAAAATAAGAGATAAATTAGCGGGTTATTGAGAACACTTTATTAAAATAAGTCCGATACTTAAAAAAGTTACTTACCACATAATAGAACAATAAGCTGGGGGAGCGCCCTCCACAACAGCAGCTTCGCGCTCAACAGCGGGGTTGCTCATAGGGGCTTCGATATCTTCAAGCTGGAGATCGTTGGCGGCCCCCCCCGGACGTGACCGGATATGAAACACCTGACCAAACGCCAGGGAAAAACGCCGGGAGAAGGCTTGCAGCTTGTCTTTTGGCAACACTGAAAATAAATCAAAATTAATAAAACATTATATATAAATTAAGATAAACCTTTTAAAGATCGGACCAATACTCAATAAATCTATTAATTGATATCATTTTAAAAAGCAATTATATTATTTTTATGTTTCAGCACAGCATATAAATCAGAGATTAAAAGATGGCGCCTGCATATAAAAAGCAAAAAGTTATATGCATAGGGGGAAGTTACTTTCAACGAGTAAGGTCCGAACTTGAAAAGGCAGGTTTTATTTTTGTTTTCCTAACAAATGTACAGATGCTATATTCATCAAACTTACCCCCCAGAAAAAGAGAAATAAAAAATAATTTCTTTGAATCCATAAGAAAAGAAATAAATAAAAACACACTAATACTGTTAAACTTAACAGGAAACTCCCTATTTGTCAATCAATGTAAAAAAGATCACCATAACCCAGAAAATACAACCGGTTTCGACAACAACAAAACAATGTCCTACATACAATGTATGAAGAATCTACTATGGTTTCTGATAAAAAATCTCAAGAGAAAAGGGATGGAATGGTCAGAAATGAGAGAAAGAATCGTGATCCTGCCAACCTCCCCAAGATTTATCTATACGTGTTGCCAAGATCCTGATCACCACACCCAAAATATAAAAACAATCCATGATACAGTGACATCAATGCAATTACATTTAAAAAATCATTTTACTATATCAAATGTACCAATAGTCCGAGTGGTGCCATTGCGCCACTGGACCAATTTCATCCTAATCAACCTAGACATAGACAAAATATTTCGTGCAGATATGGAATTTTTGAAAACACTGTGCAAAAGGAATTTCTCGTACTCCTTCCGAAATCTAGGAGGAAATAAGACTGCTCAAAAAATAATACTGAAATATGTGTTAGATTTGAAAAAAGACAATGGATTACACATCAAATCAGACTACAACAAATTATGGATCGATTACCTGCACTGTCTGGTATCACCCGACTATTCGATTAAAGCAACTGTATACAAAAAATTGCGTATTTATTATGATAAATTGAAAAATTAGGACGATTAAAAATGTTCGACTTTCAGTGGTTACATAAAAAACTAGACGATAGAACTAAAAAACTTTTTTTACTTTTAGGAAATGATTTTGTTAATCCTATCCTTACTATTTGGGGCTAGTAGTGGTGTCTTACAAGGGGAACAGGTCAGTTTTCTCAAGGAATCTCACTACCTACCAGTAGAAAGATTCCCTTCTTATTACCAAGACGTCATAAAATTCAAAATACAAATTCTAGGGGAAAAAGAGTTTAAAAACATTTTTAGAGATCAAATTCAACATGGCTTTTGGCAAGCTTTTAAATTCATTGCTAGGAGATATTTCCAAAACGAACAACTGAACCATATTGGTATAGGATTACTAGACTTAAAAAATAGTTTGGATAGAATCAAAAATGGCACTATTACATGTAAATTAGCTAACGTAGAGGATCTGATTATAGAATTATATGACATGATTACTACTAGTAACCCTATAACCACTGAAAGTCCTACTAGAAAAAAGCGTAGTGAGCCTAAAAAACCACGTCTTGACCCCGCAATTTCTAACAAACCCCCAGCAATAGCAGACCCAGCATTCCCAGCTTTCACTATGAGACAAATATTGGAAATAATTTTTGATAACGGTTTTGAAAATCCACCTACTCAATATAATGATAGACCCAGATCTGAACAACTAAAAATAAGTATATCAGTAAATTATGGAATCGAAAATTTAAGAAGAGAACAATTATTTAGAATAGGAAAACTAGGGAATTTTGATTTAAAAAGATACAATACCCGAGTACTAAAAAAGAAAGTAAGAAAAGGCATAGCTAAATTGCTAGGAATGGAAGGAATGCCAGACGAAGTGTTTCGCAGATATGTCAGCGATTCAACTTCTGGTTTAATCAACTTTTTGGATTCAAATAATCTTCCATTACCTGGTGCTAATTCAGCTGGCCCTTCTACCTCAAATAATATAAATACAAATAGTGACAGTCAAGACAACGGGGGTCAAAACATGGACTTAGGAGGACTCAATTATAACTATAATGATTATGACGACCCAAATTATAATCCTGACACAGACTCTGACGCTCAGATGAATTCGAGCTCCGACTCTGAAAGCGATAGCGATGAAATTCACGAAAGTGAACTAGATGAACTAGGGGATGAACAACCCCCTTCATCACCCTCAACAGTAGAACCAACATCTGAATCTTTACCTCCATCACCTCCTCCAACGCTACCTTCAACACAATCTGAATCTACCCCATCAACGGAAACCCCTCCAACTACTGAGGCTAGCTCTAACCCTACGGAAAAATCGAGCACAGCAACAGAAGCAAGTACAGACCCTACAACAAAAACGGAAACCCCTCCAACTACTGAAACTAGCTCTAACCCTACGGAAAAATCGAGCTCAGCAACAGTAGCGAATACTAATCCTACAACAAAAACAGAAGCTCCTATGATTTCTCCCAAACCTGAAGAACCACTGGAAGGTCATAGCCATGCAGCCTCCAACGGGGAAGCTCCTCTACCTGGTCATTCTCCACCTGTGAAAGAAGAATCTCATCTGCCTGAAAACTCTTCTCCTGCGACAGAAGAATCTCATTTACCTGAAAATTCTTCTCCTGCAACAGAAGAATCTCACTTACCTGAACACACTCCACCCACAAAACCTGAAGACATCCTAGTTAAACCCGACGTAGAATCTTATCTATCCAGAGACATGGAAGATTCCATCTCAAATACCAATCATATAAAACCAGAAAACAATCTTAACACGGAAATGGAGGTTGACAATGATGACCCTAACCCAATAAAACCCGAAAATAATCCCGAATCACAAATGGAAGTCAGTGGGGAAAGTAATGCTTCAATAAAACCTTTACCTAAAGAGGAAAATAATAGAAAGGGGCTAAGATGTGTACCACTAAATAGGCTGACAGAGGAAATAATGGAGGTGGATCTAACAGAGTGTGATGATCCCAACCACGTAAATATACTACAAACTATTTTTGATCTAAGACAACATCTAGGACAACTTGTTAATCAAGCAGCTAGTAAAGATAGCGAAATAACAAGGTTAAAAGATCATATAGAAGATTTAGAAAACATCATTAAACTGGAAACACAGGAAAGAACCAGGCTAGAAAATTTACAACGAGATTGTTCAGCAAGCTTAGCACATTTATCAACAACATACCAGGACTTAGGTCGAAGGTATGATGACCTAGAAACGCAAAATCATGCCTTATTTGGAAGTAAATTAACACTAGAAAGTAGAATAACAGCTGAAAAAACAAGAGCTGACACAGCGGAAGGAAGATGGTCAGAATTAAATGAATTATACGAACAAATAACGGCTGAAAAATTAAGTGCTGATTTAAGTCTCAATGAACTTAAAAGTACTGTAACATCACTAACAATAGACAACAAACAGATTAACAACGATAAAGAACTACTAACAATAAGGTTAGAGAATTGCGAAAAAAGGACAAATACTCTAGAAAAGAATCTCCAAGAATTAAATCAAAATATATTTGCTTTGCAAAAAGAAATAAATAGACTAGAATTAGAAAGAAATAAAGCCATTAACGAAAAAACTACAGTTCAAAATCAATTAGATACCTTAATATTCCAAAAAGATAGGTTTAAAGATGATAAGGTAAACTGGTTAAATAAAGAAATAAAAGAAATAGAAATAAAAAGGGGTTCTTTAGAAAATAAATTGGAAGACTGCCAAAAAACTATCAAAGACCTAACACTAGAAAAAGAAAAGGCTCAAAAAGACTATGGAAAAAACATCTTACAAATAAGGGAGAAAATGTCACGAGAGATTTCAGATTTAAAAGAACAACTTCAATCTGCTACTTCATACATCAATGAAGGGATTGAAACGGAAAAAATTCTGCAAAATGACAAAGCAGTGGCAAAAAACAAAGAACTAAAACTTGTCGCTGAAAAAATCGCATTACAAAATAATATAATCTCCATTGACTCAATGTTAAAATCAAAAACATTAAAAAAACGCTATCTTAGAGGCCTATTCAAGAAAACTATGGGGAAAAATAGGGATTTAAAAAAGCAAAATCGTATTCTAAAACGGCAAATACTTGAAGGCAATAATTTACCAATCAACGCACCAAAAGTGGAGAATGAAACTCCTCCATCTTCTGAAAATCCTGCAACACCGGCCGGATCAAGTTCCGAAGCACCTCCAGCTAACAATGGAGGACAATCAGAATCGAACGCCGCACCTCCTGGTAATAGTGAAGCACCTCCAACAAACAGTGAAAAACCTCCAGCCAATGCTGGATCATCCCAAGAAAATAACAATGGAGGACAAAATAATAACAATGGAGGACAAAATAATAACAATGGAGGACAAAATAATAACAATGGAGGACAAAATAATAACAATGGAGGACAAAATAATAATAATGGAGATCAAAATAATAACGATAGGTCAGAACAATCTGAAAAAGGAGACAGTGGCGAAGGTGATGACGAATCTGATTATCCAGACTTCAGAACATCCGAAGAAGTCCTGTCTCAAATTAATCTAGCTTATGATGAAATTAAAAAGATAAAAAACTTAGTACAAACTCCTGAAACTAGACAAAGATTAATAAGATTGGAAACAAAATATGACACTTTAACTGAAATTTTAGCAGGATTAACACAAAATAGCGAAAAAATTCAGAATACACTAGAATCTATACCAAATAGTGGATTTACACCACTCTACTCCAAAATCAATTTTAGGAAAACATTAAAGTTACAGGAATTTGACTTAGGCCTCAGAATACAAAAAATCTATGACATCTTAAAAGGGACCAAAACACCTTTGAGACAAAGAATATACCGCCGTATCATGGAAGAAATAGACCTAATATCAAATTATCTAATTAATATTATCCCATTGGGGGATCAACCTAAAGTGATTGATCCCACCTTGCTACGAGAATGCGTGGATTTAGTAGCTGCTGATAAACCTATAGTAAGCATGTTGTACCATGATGATTATTTATGGGCCTTTAATACTGATAAACATTATGGATACAAATACAAATCGATGTGGTTTGGTGGTGTGCCACAATGGGCTTTGCGAGAAAGGACGATTTTTTCATCTACCTTTCCCCCAGAGCTCCTTTGTGACAAAACACTAATCCATCATCACTCTGTATATTGCTTAGGAAGACATATAAGAGTAGAGGACAACAAATGCATAAAGGACACAATGAAAAGTTGCGATTATACTTTTACATTTTCAGCAGACGCACACACAGAATTAATAGAGGACCTAACTTATGCCTGCAACACTACCTGTGAAATTTACCAACACGAAGGAAATCCTATCGCCAGCTTTCTTATGACGCCGGACATTATTAACAAATATTTTGGAAAAACCGGATCTTTCAATGATATCTTAGGGGTAATTTACGATTTTATAGTGCAACACTGGTGGGCAATTTTCGTTTGGGTTTCCTTTGGAGGTTTTAACGTGCTCATAGTCATTGTTACATGTTTTAGTAATTATTTCATTAGTAACGAAGGAGAATTCAGATGGTTCCCTTGCACAAAAAATGACGCAAAAAATTTAGCAAAATGTTGTTGTTGCAAAGAACAAGAAATTAGACATACTGAATATGAGCTCGTTAACCTCCAGGGGCCAGCCGTTTGAAGGGTCGGCCACCAGTGTACATTAAAAAATTCCTCTAACAAAATAAATAAAACCCTCTAAAATCTTAAAAATCCAGGTTTATCTAGAAAAAACATACATTCAATTGCCGTATTACTAATTTTATTTTTAGGTACCTATATATACACATATTTTTAGACCGACAAATTAGGAAAATTGTACAACAGCCACACAGTACCAGAAATTACCAGGATAACCGAAAAAACCATTAAAATTCCAAAAAGGACCAAAAGACAATAACTAGACATTTAAAACGAAAATGACTGCTTTGCAAAAAACTACGACATTCAAATCTTAACATTATCATGCCACAAAATCTAATTTTGCTTAATTATAAAAACATATAAAAAACCTCCATATTGTTCTAACAAATATAAAAGAATAATTCAAAATCAAATTAAATCAGTTACAATTAAAACTTGAGACTGGACACATGTGTTTGAAATCATACTTAACCTTTATTGATCATAATTCAAATAAAAATAGTTTGGTAGAAGAACAATTTTCAAGGTAAACTACAGTTTTTCCATTACAAAATAATTTTAATAAGCCAAACATGAAAAATTGCCACCCGATACCTCTAAAACCAATGCTTATTTCTCCATTTTTAATTAAACTTTTAAAACAATCTTTATACATCCCAATCACTAATTAATAATTTTCCTATACTTAATCAAAAAAGGCTAAATTAATCCGGGATAAAGGAATAAACAAAATCTTTACTGATTTTTAAATATTTTTAGAATAAACAATCAGAGTGTGCATTTCCTAAAGACGAGAAGTTATTAGCCGCGGCTGTAAAGTCCCGCAAATACAGCGTCACCGCTCAGGGTGGTTCTACCACCTGTATTTGTTAGGGCAATCCCGCCTATCCCAGCCACGCTCAGGTGGACAATTGAGAGGATTGACAATGGCTGATAATTTTTCAGGAAGGACAGCTCCAATTGAAGGGGAAAATAATTATATTGGGCAAAATGAAATTTATCCCGAGGGACAATACCAATCTGTCCTAACCGAAGCCTTAAGAAAGCTGATGTTATCAGCTGAACATAAAGATTTCCCATCAGGAGAACTAATGCAATTGGTTGAGAGGAATCAGACCGTTTATACCCCAAAACACAGACGTCCAATTACCACGTCTGAAATATTAACTATGTGTCCTAATCAATGGTTAGGAGGGGAAGTAATATTTGCCTTTTTAATGGAAGAACTTGGTCACCTAGAAAATGTCGCTATCCTACATACCTACTTTGGCGAATTTCAAAAAAGCAACAGCCGAGAGGAACTAAACCAAATATATGACGGACAACTAAATACCATGTTAAACCGAGAAATAGTCCTAATTCCCCTTCACCTAAGGGGGAACCACTGGGCTTTCGTTATAGTCTGTAAATCAAACAATACAATAGAATACTATGATTCGCTTCTCAAATGGGACCTAGCAGATCATAGAAAAAGTATTGTTGAAAATCTGCAAAAACTACACAACATTTTTGTAGAAGAAAAAATCCTAAACACGCCTGTAACCGTTAGTATCGTCAACGATGCGCCACAACAAATAAACCTAACTGACTGTGGCCTTTTCGTCTGTAAAACGGCAGTTGCCTTGGTCAAGGGAGAACCACTCAACTTTGGCGGTCAAGATCTAAATTACTATCGAAAAACCATAGTCAAAAGCGTTCTTGGCATTGACAGCAATGATGCCCCGGCAAATTCTGCGAATACACTACAACCATCAACACCAAGCCTGGAAGAAACCATAGATATGGACTTAAACATCACTTTCCAGGATCTCCCTGCCTATAACGAAATGTTAGACGACATTTTTGCTGAAATAGACAATGACTTAGCTAGCGCCCATCAACCAACCCAACAGGACGACCAGCCAAGCATGGAAAGTACAATGGACCAACCAACCCCAATGGACAGCGTCAGCCAACTACCTGTAACAGCAGCAGAGGTTGAAGATCCTTTCCTACTATGGAACCAAAAACACCATGAACAACTAGGATATCTTAGAACAACCACTATCCCTTATCTAGACTTTAACCAAGACAAGGTTTTGTGTACACATAACTTTTTAGGATGCTACAAAGATTGCAGGAAAATGTCAGAAGTTGTCCTAGTACTAAAACGACAATATAATGTGGTTGGGGATCATAAATGGACCTTTTTGCAAAAAGAAGCCAGGCAAGACGGGCGTTTCATCATAGATTGGTTTCTAAAAACCCCCGTGTACGACATAGATATTGAACCAATGGCTTTTCTACCAGGAAACAGGAAGACTCTAAGCAGAATGATAAAAATTATAAAACGCATCAACAGACACCAACTGGACCCGGCCCAACAACAAATGATAGACAAAAAACTCAATATGTTCCACAATAATCCTGAATACCACAAGGCAAAAATACGTGAAACCAGGAAGATTCCAACAAAAAGGACCACCAAACGACAACGAAACCAAATGTAATGAAAATCTACCACTGGAAACAAAAACGCAAAAAAGGATTTTATTTTTTTTACTCAAAAAACCCAAAACAAATTTTAACCCAAAAAAACCCCAAGCAAAGTTAATTTTTAATCAAAACCCAAAACAAAACTTATTTTTACTCAAGATCCAAAAGCAAAGTTTCCTACTTTTAAAAAAGGGAAAATTTAAAAAATCTTTAAAATAAGATAACACGAAAAAGCTAATGCTGGCTAAAAAACTGTAAAAAATCTAAAGTTAAAAAAGGGAGAAACTACTCTATAATTAAGTTGCCTTAAATAATAAAATACAATAATATATGTAATATATTCGGGGAAATATCTGATCAATGATACCTTTCTGTCACTGCTAGCTGCTCTTATGTAAATAATATAAATGGAAAGGGGTGACATTGATCAGACGGTTCCTTTGACCAATAATTTAAAATATGGTAAACTGATTGAAAAATACACAAATAAAAGAGGCTAAATTGTTTGAGTATTTTACTTTCAGCAAATAAAGTAGTAAAGTTAAAATATATTAAAAAATCGGTCAAAATCGAATAAAACGAACTATGCACTTACGGAATTTCGCAGAAAGGAGGATGATCAGCAGAGAGATAAGAGTCAGTATGGCTATTAACACATCTCCGGACACTGGATCAGCCGGGCTGATCATGTCAAGCCCGGCCTTCTCTAACTGATGCAACGTATTCTGAAAAAAGGAAAATCATTTACTTATCAAAAAAGAATAATTAAAACACAATAAAATAAATAAAATATAAAATTCAAACACAAAACAACTGCTATGCGATAAGCGCAATACAGGGATGTTTGAAATTTTATATGACTATGAAAATGAAAAAAGTTTCTTTAAACAATACGTATAAAATTTAGTCCGAAAAAGATATTTATCTATCGCAATAGGGAGACTAAATATTATACAATTCTAAATTATGGAATAGAGAATTTTTAAGAAAACTGATATAAATGATTTACGTTGAAACTAAGCGATAATGACCGAAAATATTGTAATTAATGTAATATTGTAATTAATGTAATAACATTTTATGTTTATTAAAATCAGCAAATAAAAGAAGAAAACTAAACCAAAAACAGAAGCTGATTCTAATAAATATAAAATTATTAATATTAAGGGAATACATTATTGTGATTGAAATATTCGTTTGATAAAACATTATCTATTATAGTAAAAAGGTCTCCATAGAAAAAACAGGATTAAGGATCAGTGCCGGAACAATAAAAAGGTATATTTACCTGCAGAAACAACCGGTCCTCCTCCTTATCCCTGCCTGGCTGCCCTAGCATCTCTACCAGCTTGCCGCCGGTATAGATGTTTAGGGCATTAAACTGTTGCATGGTGAGATTATACTCGGCCAAGACCGAGTATAACCTCCCCATGGCAACTTCGTTTAACATAATGCCTGACAAAAATAAGTTTCGCACAAAATAAACAAGAAAGGTGATCGCAGAAAATAATCGAAGATTCTGAAAAATAAGAATCACTTTTAATAATATCAAAATGAAGAATTGATTCCTCATTCGACAAGAAAAAACTTGTCACCGAAGGCTAATTCGAAGGGAAAATATATTGAAATTATCACCTAGCCTTAATTTATGCATTTACACATGCATTTCATATACTTTTAACCTATAAAAGATGATTTTTCACTGTATTTTTCCCTTTATAGAAAATAAGAAATTTCAGCGTGACGCCACCTTAAAGTAAACTAAAACCGGCATGGTTATTCAATATGGCGTATCCTGGCGTGTACGCGGCATTCGCGAAATATGTGAAATAAGACGACATTTAGCCATCGGTATAAGTATTTTTGGTCTCTTTATGTTTATAAGATAAAAATTTTAACAATATCGTAAATATAGTATTCAAAAATTTTTTCTTTGTACAAAAAACACAAAAAAATCATTAAAATAATAAACGAAAGATATCCTATGATTTAAAACACCTCAAAAACCAAGGCTGTATGAAACACGGGTCATCTTTAGCCTCTTGAAACGTGTTATAATCGAGCTTTTCTTTCTGAGGGGGGTGCATGGTTCGTCCTTTTCCCCTAAACCGATTCTATGAATGACTTGTAGAGTAGCTTTACTGGGAAAAAGCCAACCCATACCTTAAATTATGCATTTATTCTAGCGAAAGTAAAAGATTATAAAAATATTATCAAAATTAGACAAATTTAAAACAATTTAATATAACTTTTAAGTAAAAAAGCTTGTATAAAGACCTATCTATTAAAATGGGGAAATAAGATCTATAAAACGAAGACCCTAAAAGATAATGTTAGAGAACATAACCCTTTTAATAGAATGGTCATAGTACAGCTAAAAAATTATTAGCAAATATTGTCAATATAAATTAAAATTAGTAAAACAACACAAGAATCATAAAATTAGAGGTTTCGTGATAAAAAACTAAATTTAAAAGAATGAAAATCTGTAAAAATTAAAGAAGACATTGAAAAAACATTATTAGAAAAAACTAATTCGAAACCAATAGTTTAATGTATTCTTGATGTAAAATAAAATAAAATGTGATCTTATTTATGAAATGAATATTGAGATTTAGTTGAATTATACCCACACTATTAAATGCAAAATCTTAAAAATCAGGTCGCCAATTTTTAATTAAACATGAAATCAACACAAAAATAAAAGTCATTCTTTTTGTCTCTCCTTTTTGCATAGGTCTCAGGCCTATAAAAGTGAACCTGGAAGAGAGAAAAAGTTAGTCGTTTCACGGAATTTATATATCACACAAACTCTATTTGAAATTTCTAAAATTTAAGGGAAGACTCCCTTCTCTTTCTTTGGAATTTTCTTGAGAGTCTTGGCGGCTCAAACTTAGGATTTTACATTTGGAACACACCTAAAAAGTAAAAAGTTTGTTAGATAAATTCATAATACTTTGTTAAATAAATTATAGAATATCATTTTGGTGTTGGTCAATTAAGATAAATTTAAGAATAGGGCCTCCTTAGGGCCTAAAAGCTTAGGTATCCGGACGGATAGTTATCTCCAAATTTTCTTCTGAAGAGAACTCCTATAGCGCGGTACTAGGTACCAGCAAGTCGCAAGTCACTACGGGGCTAAATAGGAATAACACAGGGAAGGTACAGTGGTGGCTCGGCTACCAACGGTTGATGATAGCACGCTATCTGACGGCCGATACTAACAACTGTATCCTCCCCCAGCTTCTGAAGTATAGGAAAGTTGGAGATCGTTATCTATTCGGACAATTTAACATTTTCGGATTAGAACTCTGAATAAGTTCACGTCTTAAAGGTAGTTTTGCTTTGTTAATACTCTGGAAGATCGGTTCTTAGCTAGACCTAGTGACTTTCTTACCTGACAAAGGTACCTAACAAAGAATCTCACGCCTCACGGGGCTGTAGGCAGCAGAACGGAATGTTGTAGCTGTGTTCGCATGGCTCTAGTAATCACAACAGATCCTTCCAGTCCAAAAGTGTTGGCAGAGTTAGCTACCTAGGAATAAAAGGATTCTTAGAATAAAATAACAGTATAAAGTTATCAATAATATTTTAGTGCCATTTTCGGAATAGGGCTTATAGGCAAAGATTATCCCCTAAATATATTTGGGTTTAGGATCGGTGTAAAATAGTATCACCATTCTAAGGTTGAATATATTTGACAAAACAGGGATTAGTGCGTCGCTGATCTGGAAAGGAGACACTGGTGAGAGATTGTGGTTCTGTGATAAAGGACTGCATTTGTCCCTGGAACCCGGAGGCGACCCAGGTACCATTATAATTATATAAGTTTGGGTACCATTATAATTATATAAGTTTGGGTACCATTATAAATAGTCTGGGTAACATTTTAAATAAGTTTGGGTATTATGCTAAGATATAAAGTTTGGGTACCATTATAATTATATAAGTTTGGGTACCGTTTCTATTAAGATAAGGGGCTGATCAGCCGGTTCATTATAAACCACTAGCCAACGCTCCACTAGCCTCTAGGGGCTCTATATTTGAAATAAATATGTAAGGGCATAGAAATATCCCAGAACCATACCCAGACTTATTCATAAAAATGTCCTAAAACCATCTCAGTACCTATAAGAAGCTTCACTGTAAAGGAGAACCATATTGGTTCAGCAGTTAGTGAGATCCTTTTCTATAGACAAAAAAGCTTCCTACTTTATAAAATAATATCATATTTATAAACCATTATAAGTTTGGGTACCATTCCAAATAACTTTGAGTACTATTCTTATAATATACAATTCAAATATATTTATATACAATTCAAGTTTTGGTTCAATTCCAATTATATGTATAAGTTTGGGTGTATTATGATTATTTATTTTAGGCACTGCCTACCAGCAGACCTGCCCTGTGGGAGTTATTTTTGATCCCGGGCTAAATGCGTGTGCTACACCTGACCAAAGTACTAGGTAAGCGTTTGCTAACCCGGGCCTTCAGCGTCTCGGGGCTAACAAAACTGGTTTTAATCTTATAATTTTACATTATTGTAACCGCGGAAAGCATTATGTATGATGTGATAAATAACTATTCCAGTATGGCTTCAAAACCGATTAATATCCAGTGGATTAGAACCGGTTCTAAGCCATGCTGAAAAATCATGTATAACATTAGTTCATAGACAGTTTTCTACTAATATTAAAATAAAACTCATAGAATTAATACCATTTTGTAAGCCTGGGACTTCAGCATCTCAGGGCTAACAAAACTGGTTTTAATCTTATAATTTTTCATTTTAATATCCGCGGAAAGCTGGCTAAAACACGATGGCCATTGTGTTGTCATAGAAATGTGATACAACAATAAGCATGCAGAAGGGGGGTGTAGGTTAAATTTTAAGGGCTTTTCTTCCACTTTTAAACAACCCCCAAAGAAATACACTCTTTGTGCTAAACTAAACTCTGTGTACACCACTAGATACAACTATAACACAGGGTTATCTTCATAAAAATAAATGAGCAGTATGTCTTAAATAGCATCTAGGACAATCACATTTATTCCATAGCGTTACAAACAACGGACAAACAGACGAACAGACATAGTGAATAAAAGAGTAACTTTAACACAATCGTGGCTCATAAATAGTAAGAGTAGGGGGAATGCATTGTCTCATAAAAAGACGCAACCCATTACCATGCACAGTTAGGGCTACTCAGACAAAGGTCGTGCAATCAAAGGGTTGGTTGTCTGATGGGTGTTGGTAATTAAGCGTGTTACATTGCAATTCAAAAAGCAGAGTATGTTCAAAGGTGACATGGAGAGGACTTGTACCCAAAGCGTCACTACGCCCCTAGAGTCAATCTGTATCTATAATATAATGATGTCTGTCCGTCCGTCTGTCTGTCTGTCCGTCCCTTAAGATCTCGGTAACCACTGAACCGATTGGATTCTACTCTTCAGGGAATATACCTACTGGTCCTGTGGTGGTTTTAGGCTATTTTCTTGGGGGGTGGGACACCCCCAACCCCCCAAAAAACAAAAAAATCCCCCCCCATTTTTTTTTTGCTGAAGATTTCTTTGGTCCTTTTACGAATTTCGCCAAAAAAATTTTTTGATCACCTCTTGGGTCAAAGCCCCTAGAGGCTAGGGGCGAAGCCGCTAGTACAAAAAATAGCAACCAAGAAAATCACATTTATTTCATAGCGTTACAAACCATGGACAAACTGACGGACAATGTGAAAAAAAGGAACACAGTAATAGTGTCTGACTGACTATGACGTAAAAAAAAAAATTAGCCAATGAGAGGCCGTTATTGACCAATGGTAAAATTTATAGTGGCCTCTCATTGGCTAATTTTTTTTGTTACGTCATAATCAGTCAGACACTATTACTGTGTTCGAAAAAAAGGTAACTTTGACACTGTAAGTCAAAAATTGACATTCCTAAATTAATTACTACATGTTCATATTATGTTTAATAATCCACTTTGTACTTTTTTGTCAGGCTGGAGTGTACTCATGGAGAAATGAATTTCTTAAATTTCACCTGTCCAACCTTCACAGAAGAAAGGTATACTTATTCTAACAAAATATTGTTTTTTAAAAAAAACATGAAAATAAACAAATATTTTAGTGTACTGCCTTTTGGTAACCTTGAAAATGTATGAATTTTTGTCTTGTAGTGTACTGCAATTTGATAACCATGACATATTCATATATTCTAGCATACTGCAAATTTAACACAAGATTTCTGTATTCACTTATGTGGCAACCATGAAAATTATATTTTTTATTGCAGTGTACTGCGATTTGGTAACCATGACATATTCCTATATTCTAGCGTACTGTGAATTGATATTAAAATATTTCTGTATTTTAGTTCACTTATATTTGGTAACCATATTTTTATTGTAAAGTACTGGAATTTGATAATTATGACGTATACAAAACTTCTATATTCACTCATATGGCAACTATGTAAATGTACACATTCACTGTTAAAAATAAAAAAAAAATTTAGCATCAGATAATACTATATATTCATTTCATTACTGTAAAGCATCATCCCAACATTCTAGCAAAAAAACCTCATTACGATATAACGAAGATTCCAATACTGTATTGAGTATTACTTAGTGTTCTATGGAGTAATATATATTACTAAATAAAGAATGCGCATTTTATAGTATTATCTAATACTCTCTATGGAAAAAAATTCAATACGCTAAAAGGAAGTTTTTAATACTCTGGTTCATAATTTTTGTTACTCTGTAGGGTAAGAATTGACACTAAAAACGTAATATCTCTGTATAGTAATAGTTATTACGGTGTATAGTACTACATGGTGTTATATATTCATTTTGTTAATACAGCACACTTACGGGTCCAGGTCTAATACAACCCCAGCGTATCAATTGATACTAAAAGAAAAAAAAAATATTTTTACAGTGTTCTTTTATTGCAGTGTTCTGCGATTTGGAAACCATGAAAGACTGCCACATCCAACAGATTGTCAACAATATTACTCTTGTCTAAGATATGGTAAACATTTTTCTCGTATTCATTCGAATCCGGTGGATAGGAACCGGTTCTCATCCATACGAAAAAACTATTTCTTGCATCGTATTATATCCAGCTTTCCACGAATATAGAAATGTACAATCATAAGATTAAAACTGGTTTTAATCTCATAATTGTACATTCTATATCCGCGGAAAGCCGTTTATAATACGATACGAGAAATAACTATTCTGGTATTCATTTGAAACTGATTATTATCTGTTACTCAGTTATATGGAAAAATTATGTCTAGCATCGTATTATATCCAGCTTTCTATAGATATAAAAATGTACAATCATAATATTAAAATCAGTTTTTTAGCTCGTGCCTTGAACATCTCTTGACCAAAAAAATGGCTTAATCTTGTAATTGTACATTTTTATATCTGCGGAAAGCTGTCCCCTCTCTCTCTCTGATATTTAAATATTTTTACCCTCTCATACTAGCTAACTAAAAGGGCTATATAATTATTAGGGTGGGTCGATTTTGGACATTTTTTTTCTGAGGCCAAAGCGGGGATCTGCACTCAATTTATATAGATATAATACACCTCTGGGTGATTTAAAATTTATCCTAAGTCTTAAAACCGCTGACGACCAGACATTCAATTGTATAGCTATTTGTAAATGGGAGTCAAAAATTTATTGAATCAGAACTATGGCTTCATGGTGCTCCCTGGAAATGCCTTGAGGAGCTGAGTCAGGAACTTTTTCCGTTTCAAAAAATCTCAAACAATAGAACTGGACAGTGTAGTGATCCTAGTGAAGTTCCTGGATGGTAAGATAGACAACAGACACACAGACAGATGGACAGATAGACAGACAGTGTAGTGATCCTAGTGAAGTTCCTGGATGGTAAGATAGACAGACAGTCAGACAGACAGATGGACAGATAGACAGACAGTGTAGTGATCCTAGTGAAGTTCCTGGATGGTAAGATAGACAGACAGTCAGACAGACAGATGGACAGATAGACAGACAGTGTAGTGATCCTAGTGAAGTTCCTGGATGGTAAGATAGACAGACAGACACACAGACAGATGGACAGTGTTTCGGTACTTGGGCCGAATGTCTCGGTACTTAGGCCTACGTGGCCGTCTATGAGATCTTAAGTGCATGAAGCACAATCATTCTCACTACTTCCAATGAATAAGGCACTGATGCAGTTACAAATAGTGTATTTACACTATGAAACGGTGGGATCTAAAAAAGAAATAACAAAATTAATACAAAATATTAAAAATGTTTCAACTTAATCTGCATAAAACAATGCAAAAACATAATAGAAATTGATAAATTTCAAACAGAATCATTTAAAAAATATATAAAATTATTTGTAGGTAAAAATAAGTCAATGATTTGGTCTATTTTAATGAAAAAATAAAGAAATCAATTTGCTATATCTTAAACCAAAAAAATCACTTTAATCTTCAAAATTCAAAGGTTAAAAAGAAAGAATACTCACCAGTCTTAATTCATATCAAGCCAGGAAGTATTAGAGGTAAAATCATAGCACAGCTAACCACGCATTTTTTACAAAACATGATTTTTCATCACACACAACGTGCTACTGCTGATCCCATGGTATAAACAATACAAAGGAAGAAAGCGCGTGGGGGCGCATACATATGGCTATGCCGCGCTTCGTTGCTTAGATTTCAAATTCAAACTACAAAAGTCGTCTTCTGCTCATGTAAGGTTTAGGTAAAATTAGGTAGGGGTTCGATCCCGCAAGGAACACACTACAAAAGTACCAAGACAGACAGATAGACAGTCAAACAGACAAACAGACAGAAGGACTGACAGACAGAAAGACTGACAGACAGACTGACAGACATTGCAGTGATCCTAGTTAAGTTCAAGGATGGTAAGACAGACAGATTGACAGACAAATAGAAATAAGGA
>NC_137274.1:26923291-26993291 GCF_053477335.1 Acartia tonsa | reverse complement strand
TCTCAGACACTCAGGGATCTTTAGGGATAAGACAATGGATAATAAAATGCGGACAGCTTTTTTTTGTTAATTTAGGCATGTTTGAATTGTCCCCTTGATTTCAAACTTTGCATAACGATTTCTATAGTAGTTAGGTACGATTTAGAAAGCGTAGCAACTCTATAATCGTAACCAGAATGTCCGTACGTCTATTTTAAATATGTTTTTTTTATAACTTTTTTAACAACAATTTTTATGTGATAAAATCATCCAAATTAATCTGATTTTTGCTTGGGGGGGGGGGGGGGGTAATTACCCCCCCCTGAAATCTGTTGGCAGGAGTAAATTTAGTTTACCCCCCCCCCCATATTTACCCCCGGGGTAAATTTTTTTGGGGGGGTAATTTAAATTTTATTAAATATAAAATAAAATTAAAAATGCGCAAAATTTTTTTTTTATTAGAGATTTTTTATTTTTTGGGGGTATTTACCCCCCAAAATTGTTTGGGGAGGGGGGTTAAATACCCCCTCCTAAATGGTTGGGGGTAATATAGTAATAGTGTCTAACTTTTTATCTTTGTGACATAACAAAAATCGAAGGATATGAGAGGGGAGGTGGGAAAGGAAACCCCTAAAAAAGAGATGGAATTTTGTGAATGTTTTATGAATGTTGTCTTCCTTGTTATGTGTGTATATCAACTCTTATTTTAAGGTAAAAGATAAGAATTTTACAAAAAATAAATAGTTTAATTCTTATCACTGTAGCAGTTCAAGTTTTTTGTTGTTGTGAAAAGTATATTTTATTATCATAAAACAGTGAATATAATTATAATTAATAAGCATAAATATAAGTTCTATTTAACAAGGATGACAACATCCATAAAAGCGAAGCTCTTAAACGGTATGACTGACGAACATTAATCCTGTAGAGTGTCAAAACTGAATATACAAAATAACAAGGATGACAACATCAATAAAAGCAAAGCTCGGAAACGGTATGACATACGAACATTAACTCTTGTAGAGTGTCAAAACTGAATATACAAAATAACAAGGATGACAACATCCACAAAAGCGAAGCACTGAAACGGTAGGACAAACGGACATTGACAGTGTCAAAACTGCCAAATTATGCGTAAATTTGTTGCAAAATTTCTTGAATACAGAATACTGTTTAAGGACAAACTAAAATTTTAGGGCTTGATTTATGAGATGCTTTGCTTATAATATTATACCTTATTGTAATAAGAATCAGTACTCCAAAAATCAGATCAATCGGATAATTATATCATATAAAAATTTGTTGAAAAGTAGAAAAATAAATGTTTAAAATGGACGTACGGCCATTCTGGTAATGATTATAGGGTTGCTACGCTTTTTAAACTACTAAAGGAATCACAATGCAAAGTTTGAAATAGATAGGACAATTATAACTTGCCTAAATTAACGAAAAAAGCTATCTGTCTTGGATGGACGGACATACAGACAGACGGATGGACCAACGGACCGACCCTAATTATAGAAAAGCTCCGCTTTTAAAAATTATCTGTTAGATAGTTGACATAAATATTTATACATTTGCAGACTTGGGATAGACATTAGGGTGGGTCGATTTTGGAATTTCTCATTAGTAGACATTGGCAAGGGTTACTGGGCCAATATAAAACCCTGTGAAACTTGAAAGAGGTTTTTTAATCCAAAAACAACGGGCGCGCGGGGGGTATAAAATGTGCCCGCCCCTTATAAAACCAAAAATTGAAATTCCTTCAAACGCAGGCATGTTGCGTATCAAAATGACCGCATTGAAATGCTGATTACAGACTTGAAAACCGGTTTGAAAAATATTGATTCAGTCTGAAATGATTTTCAAATAACCTACCAAAATGAACAATTTTGACTAAATCAGCTGTTTTTAGGGACTTAATTAGATTTTATTTGAACTAAGAGCAATATTTTTCAAAACGGTTTTCAGATTCGTAATCAGCATTTCAATGCGGTCATTTTGATATGCAACATGACTGTGTTTGAAGGAATCTAAATTTTTGGTTTTATAGGGGGGTGGGTACTTTTTATACCCCCCACGTGCCGGCAGCCATAAGAGCCAAGTCACGTTTGAAACTTGAATGGGGCTTATCATACATATATAGTACTTCCACAACTTATGATAACAGTAAAATCTAAAAAAAGGGAGAAATGGGCCCACCCTAATAGACATGCTATGCTAATTTTATATTCTATTTTGTTCTATATCAATATTTCACAACAAGGATGACAAAATCCATAAAATCAGAAGGAAGGACAAACGAACAATAATTTTTGTAGAATGTCAGAGCCTACTAAGAATATTTTTTATAAGTCTAAACAAAATTGTACATTAATTTGTTGCAAAATAATGTAATTATAGGATACAGTAAAAGGACATACTCTCATTTTTAGAATTTGATTATAAAGTTGCCTTGCTTTAAATACTTTACCATGTTGTCCTAAGAATCATTATTCCAAAAATCAGATGAATAGGATAATTATACAACACACAAAAAAATGTTATAAAAGATGTAAGAACATTCTAGTAAAGATTATAGAGTTGCTACACTTTCTAAATAGTTCCTAACTGTTATAGGAATCATCATGCAAGTTTGAAATTGAATCTGTTACACAAATAGAGCTAACCGTTATGTACATTCCAACGGACCAACCCCAATTATAGAAAAGCTTCACTTTTAAATACAAATTACCTATATGGGGGTGGGAGAACAAACATAGTTTCAAAATGAAGGGTGAGCCAAAAAAATGCGTAGATTTTAAAATTCAAATTGCACAGCTTGCGTTAACGGTAGAAAAAAGGTATGCATAACATTAGAACCACTATAAACTCTAGTTTTTGGAAATATATAGACGATTCCTGTGGTACCCATCGTTTAAGAGCTACGTGTTAAAATGTCCCAACTGACTTAAAACTTGTCCTGCGAGTAAACCATTAAAGGTTTAAGTAAAGGGTTTGCAAAAAATGCATACAATTTAAAATTTTAATAGTAGAAAAATATTATGCATACCGTTAGAATCGCTATAAGCTCTAGTGTTTGGAAATATAAGATCTATTCCTGTTCTATGTATAATTTATGAGATACGTGGTAGAATGTCCAAACTGACTTAAAATGCAACAGTTTCAATTTTCAACTTTTTACGCATTTTTTGCTCACCCTTTAATAATTTTTCTAAAATAGTTATGCGATTTTTGTATCAATATTTGGGGTTGTTTGTGTGTTTGTCCTTTAAGGTATCTTCAATTGCACCATAATTTACAGGAAGGTTACATAAGGTTAGTTTGTTAAAATAAAAAAAATTCCTGAAATTTGATTTCAAAAAGAAAATTTATGCCATTTCAGTATTTATCTTTATAAAAAATATGTAGCAAACAATCTTTTACATTTACATTTTTAAATCCAACATTTAATTTTTATTTTTAAAAAACATGTACAATTTTCCCCTCAATAACATGGTTGGATTGTTCCAATGTTTGTGTAGTGTACTGAGTTCGAGGGGCGGATTCGACGGACGAATTCACTGAGACCTAGTTCTGTTGAGTAGCTTCACTTCAACCAAATAACATAGGGTACAATTATATGTCGTAATCCGCAAGGGATTACAGACGTTCGCCCATACAGTGCGGCTACAACTGCAATGGATAATTAATAAACATACAAATCATAATATAACAAGGATGACAACATCCATAAAAAAAAGCGAAGCACTGAAACGGTAGAACAAACGGACACTAACACTTGTATAGTGTCAGAACTGAATAATCAGAATATAAATGTATAAGAGTCGAAGAAAAATTGTAAGTAAATTTGTTGAAAAACTGCTTCATGCTGATTAATGTTTATGGACATACTTACATTTGTAGGATTTGATTCTAGAGTTGCTTCGCTTATAATATTGTTCTTTGTTGTCCCAGGAATCAATACACCAAAAATTAGATCAAACGGATAATTAGATCACATAAAACATTGTTGTTAAAAAAGTAGAAAAATCAACATGTTTAAAATGGGCGTACGGACATTTTGGTAATGATTATAGAGTTGCAACGCTTTCTAAATCGTACCTAACTACTATAGGAATCATCATGCAAAGTTTGAAATCGATAGGGCAATTCTAACATGCCTAAATTAACGAATAAAAGCTATCTATCTCGGAGGGACAGACGTACGGACGGACCGACCCTAATTATAGAAAAGCTTCGCTTTAAATTACAATAACATAGCAGGGTGTGGAGTTTGAGCCTCTATCCCTGCCATGTAGGCAACACATGGAGAACTCCCCCACGGCGGCAGCCAACATCATCCCTTACATCTAGCAGCAAACATAATTACATCTAGCAGCAAACATAATTACATCTAGCAGCAAACATAATTACAAATCAGAATTAGATAAATAGGTTTAACAGATCTATATATATGTATTCATTTGACAAGGCCTAAAGAGCGTAGCCCCTCTATACCTACGAGGTCTGTCATTACTACATTTACATGTTTATTTTACATGCAAACACAAACAATCCTAAATTAATTACATATTTCCACATTATATGTTACTAGCGGTTTCGCCCCTAGCCTCTAGGGGCTTTGCCCCAAGAGGTTTGATCAAACCAATTTTTTGTAGGTATTTAGATTTTAAAGAATAAATCTAAAAAAAAAATTTTATGGGGGGGGGGGAGTCTACCGCACTATTTGAATTTTATTTTTAAAAAGAAAAAAATTTAATTTATATTTTTGGGGGGAGGGGGTATTTTTATTTTTTTTGGGGGGGGGGTTGGGGGTGTCCCACCCCCAAAGAAAATAGTTATAAACCTTTCCGGGACCTATGAGAAGCTACCCTGTAAAGGAGAACCTGATCGGTTCAGCGGTTAGCGAGATCCTTCGCTACAAACAAACAAACAGACATACAGACATCGTTCTACTTTGAGATAATGGGAAGGAATTGTAAGTAATTGATAATCCTAATGAATCTACACAATATTAACAAGCAAATCTTTATCCAGAGGAGCATGGCTACTCTATCATTTAGTCTGACCCGCAACATTTGTCTGAGATGCCTAGAATAATTATTTCTCGCATCATATCATAAACAGCTTTTAGCGGAAATAAAATATACAATTATAAGATTAAAACTTGTTTTAATCTTGTAACTAAACTGGATATAATACAATGTTAGACCTAAATTTTTTTGGATGGCTGAGAACCGGTTCTAATTTACCAGACATTAATCGGTTTTGATTGAAACAGAATGTTGTTTAAAGGCCGCAAGGTTGTGATCAAACATCCTGAATTGTACAGAAATCCTACTATTTTTTATGATGAATATTAATATTTGCAGATGGATAAGGATCCTGGTGGATCCACTCAGATGATGCCAGTGATACTGGAGCTAAAAGAAAGATTAGCTGGGAAATCTGTACAGGTAAACAATCAAACAACGATGACAATAGTCATAGAAGCTAAGCTCCTAAATCAGACTGTAGGACAAACAAACAGAAACAGTGTCAGAACTTAATAAGCAGAGTATAAATTTATAGGACTTAATTATTGAGTTACCTTGCTTATTCTTGTGTACCTTGTTGTTATAGGAATCATCATTCCAAAAATCGATAAATTCCACCCCATTCTTGCTATTTCAAAAGGCACATAGAAAGTTGAAAATCCTAAAGCGTTTTGATTCAGAGATGTCCCCTAGTTTTGATTCAGAGATGTCCCCTAGTTTTGATTCAGAGATGTCCCCTAGTTTTGATTCAGAGATGTCCCCTAGTTTTGATTCAGAGATGTCCCCTAGTTTTGATTCAGAGATGTCCCCTAGTTTTGTCCTCTTGTATGTTAACCCTCCAGTTTTTCCTATCTCATTTTCTGTGTGTGAAAGATAGAGGACTATAACTTAGTGACTTTTTAAATATGGGTATGACACATAAATGAGATTTAATTTTATTGAATATCTCTATCCTGGCGGGCACAGGATGCCAGCAAACCTGGCAGGGTCATCCAGGTAAAGAGAAAAAATATTTTTTTTGACTTAATCAAAGTTTTTTATCTTACCAAAATACCAAAATATCCTCTAGTAGTCCTTATATGAATCTTTATATGAAAGATAGGTGTTCAAGTCAATTTCAGGTACCAGTTATAATCCTCCAGGTCTCCAGAAATCTTAGCAGCTGCCAGGTCTCCAGAAATCTTGGCAGCTGCCAAGTACATCTGGAGCCGCCAAAATTTGTGTTTTGAGATTTCTAATATAAAAGTTATATAAAGATAAACATTTGTTGAAAAAAATAATTTCTAGCTTCAAAAATAAGAAAATGACAGCCGTTTGAAATTTTAATTAAAAAGACATAAAAACAAAGGTTGTTAAATAAAAATGTGAAGTAAGCGAAAATTGACTTTGACTCACTTTTAGTTGGAAATTCATTATCAAACTAGGGACATGCACAAATTTTTAAAGCTCTCTAGCTCCTATTGGAGCTGAGATAATAGGGAGGGGCATTGAACGCCTCCCCCCCCTCGACCAATAATGGTGCGGCAAGGGGCCTGACTGTTAAGGGTTAATAAAAGTACTAATCAAAATATGAGAGGTACAGGCATTTAAGATTTATGCCAAAAATAAGCTTATAATTTTGCTTCAAGCCGTTGAAATTTATTATTGCATTTACTTTTACAAGTGTAGAATAGTTATTAATCGCATTGCATTATAAAAATGTACAATTACAAGATAAACCAGTTTTTTTAGCCCTGAGATGCCAAAGTCACAGGCTAAAAAATTTAAAAACAGTTTTATATTTGTTGAAAACTGGATATAATACGATGCTATACATAATTTTTCAGTATGGCTGAGAACCATTTCTAATCCACTGGATTGGTTTTAAAGCGATGATCGAAAAGTTTAGAAATATCCTTATTTGACAAAGCCCAAATTGTGTTAAAATTGTGTCAAAAATGATCCACGTGACGTAATAAAATGAGGGAGATGAGAGGAGAAGTGGGAAAGAAAACCTCTAAAAAAATTATGGATTTTCATTTTTATTATGTCACAGAAATCATTTTTGACATAATTTTAACACAATTTGGGCTTTGTCTCCTTATTCTTGACCAAAATTTAAATTTTCTGTAGGTTATATACCAACATGAATGTTTTTTTTTCTTTAGAAATTGTTGTCAAAGGAGGCAGATGTCGCAGGTGAATCATCTAATGAGTTGGTATTAAAACCATCAGAAGAGCAAGTTGAATGTGTAGAGGTATACAATACATTTTTATCAGCTTATACCAACAATGAAATTAATTCGAAAAAAAATTCCCCAAACCTATATGTTTAAGCTGTCATTTGGGTGGAATTTGATCCACTGACAAGAGCTTTTGGTTTTATTATAACCGGTTCTAACCCATCCCTTATTCTCTTCCCCACTTTCACTTTTATTAAAAATTGCTTCTGGCAAAACTCAACACTACTGCTCAATAATGTAGCTCACGTTCACCAAATTTACACATAAGCTGACGTTGAATTGGGTCATACAGATATTTTTGTTCTGATAAATAATTTAATCAAGTGCATATGTCCAGTGACGTGCAAAGCACTTTGTTTAAAGGGGGGGCCTTTGAACATTTTACAAAGTTTCAATCAAAGCAAAGGGAGGTTGGTTTGATTACCCCCCCCCCTCCCCAATGATTCTTTTTACTTTATTTCAATCTTTACCTTCCCTCCCCCCCTTCTAAATAAAAAAGCTTTGAAGTCCTTGCCTAGTTATCCTTATAATAAAGTAACAGGATGTTTGTATGTTTGTCTGTATGTTTGTACCAAAGGATCTCAATAACCGCTGAACTGATAGGGTTCACTTTAACAGGGTTGCTTCTCATAGGTCTTGGAAAGGTTTATAACAATTTTTTGAGGGGGTGGGACACCCCCAACCCCCCCAAAAAATAAAAAATTCCCCTCCTAATAAAATTTAAAAAAATTTTTTTAAACTAAAATTAAAAATGAGGGGGGAAGCACCCCCCTCAAAAATTTGTTTTACATTTTATTTTAAAATCTAAAATAAGAAATTGCGTTATCAAATTCGACTCTCTCCTCCTCAAGTGCCCCTAGAGGCCTTTTGGGGCGTAACTGCTAACCTAATCAGGTTCTACTTTACAGGGTAACTTCTCATAGGTCCCAGGAAGGTTTATTACTATTTTCTTGGGGTGTAGGACACCCCCTACCCCTCACAAAATTAAGAATCCCCCCTAACATTTTTTTTTTTAACTAAAATTCTTTCGCCCCTACAGGAGAAGGAAAGTTTCACAATCTTTTTAATTTTATAAAACAAAGTTTAAAAGAAAAAAAGAAATTTAAAAAGAAAACAAATTTAATAATATAAAAAAATATAAAAAAGTATAAAAAAGTATAAAAATATATAAAAACATAAAAAAAAATTAAAATTAGAAAAAAAATATAAAAAAAATTTTAGGGTGCGGAAATTTTCATTTTTTTGGGGCGTTGTTGGTGTCCCACCCCTCAAGTAAATAGCTCAAAACCATCACAGAACCAATAGGCATATACTCTGAAGAGTAGAATCCAATCGGTTCAGTGGTTACCAAGATCTTAAGCTTCAGACAGACAGATGGATGGACGGACAGACATCATTCTACTTTGTATTATAGATAGAGAAAACCACGAAAACCTAAAAATCTCGGAATCAATCTAACACCCCAATTAAAAGAGAACTCTTAATAAAACTTGGTAAAAAACATGTGGAATGTAAAATTGATTAATCCTTGAAAATATCAGTTCTCTATCTTGGAAAGGAGTTGAAATAATCGTAAAAACTTGAAAAACTAGGAATCAATCTAGCACCCCAAATATGGACAGATGCACAAAACAATGTATAGATTATATGGGCATATGTCATAGAAATCTATGCTAAAGATTTTAGCTATCTGTTTTGAATATGAGCTTAGAAAATCATGTATCCCCAAAATATATCTTACAGACATACAGACAGACAGACATTTCAAATTAGCTTCACTACTAAAAATACAAATAGTAGGTACATATGTTTTTTAATAAAAGTCCGTTTTAAAATGTAAATTTTTTTTATTGTTAGAAAAATAAAAGATATATGTCTTTTTTTAATTAGACATAATTAAAAGCTACACTATTTTTTCATTTTAACGCTTGTCAATTTTACTCCTGAAATTTTTGCATATTATCATAAATACTTTTTTCGTCATAAAAAATTTCTTCATTTTTTTTAAGAACAGCAAAGCAGTATAAGAGTGAATCAAATGAATAATTAAGTGTTCCCTTGTACTTTTATTTTATAAACTAGAACTATCTGGTTTCAATTTTCATTTTTGTTAATATTTTATTTTCATGGGAACATTAATTTTCACTCAATGGCGTCGATGTATTTCATTATTTGAAAACACCAGTTCTCGTCCAATCATTTTTCTTTTTTCATAGAAATATTATTTGAAAGCACCAGTTCTCGTCCAATCATTTTTCTTTTTTCACAGAAACATTATTTGAAAGCACCAGTTCTCATCCAATCATTTTTCTTTTTATAGAAAAATTAAGTGTTTCCTTGTTCTTTGTTATTTCAATACATTTAGTTTATATGCACAGATATGTAATTTTTGCCACAAAGAAAATTTTTTAATCGTTAGGAATAAATGTTGCAATTAAACAAAAGCGCTAAAATAGAGAATGAAAAAGGGAAAGTGATACTATTAAAAATCACGACCCCATCCCGTGATACAGCGTGGCATTAATTTGCTAACAACCGTCATTTGGTGCAACACGCTCCCCCCCCCCTAAATTATTCGTTGACTTAACAACCTTGGGGACTTTCACTGAATTATGATTGGTTGTATTTTTAAGTTTAACCACAAATTTTAATCTTCAGTGCAGTGGGGTAGTTTTGAGTGTCATCATTGCGGATGTACTTTAATTTATCAGCCATTGTCTTATCCCTTTAGATCCCTGATAGGGTATATTACCTGAAGAGTAAAGCCTAATGGACTATCTTATATAGGAGCTGACAAAAATTGCGTTTTACCAAAACTTTTCAGACAGACAGACAGGAGGACATTTCAAAATATAGAGTAGCTTTGCTACTAAAGTTCCTCAATTATAAATAATGCAAAATCTTTCCTTTTGTGGTAAAACTGTTCGTGGTGGATGATACCTAAGTTATGCCTAAAACAACTCTTTTTCCTCCTAACCCTAACTTAAAGATCTAACCCTACAAAAGGCATAATCCTATAAAAGGTCTAATGTTAATAGCCTTATTACAATTTAGCCTCTTAACATTTACTAAAGAAATATAGCATCACACATAAGAATTATAAAAAGAATTTAGAATTTAAAAAATATCCCAACCACTAAATTCCACGAATTTACAATTAGTCATCTTCACACCTTTAATGTGGCCACAGCACTTCGCCCACTGGTCTGCTAGCTGCAGGCGCTCGGCCCAATAGCTGCCTAGCCTCATGTAGGGAGGCTATCTTGTAGCATGAAAACTTTTGTAAATTATACCCTATGTAGCAAAAGACCTTTTGTAAATTAGACATTATGTAATTTGATCTTTTGTTGCAACGCCATTTTAACGGTATATGTGGTATTTTTCTACCATTAACACACCTTTTTACTATTAACTACAATTTGTGTTTTGTTATAAAACAGATGCATTTTTATACACAACCTTGAGATATGTTTTACAGGTGTCTAAAACATTTCTTAATCATTTTATAGCATTTTTTATGTTTTTCATTTTATAGGAAAGAAAAGAATCAAACACAGAAGATATTGGACGTGAAATTGAAACTGTTGAAAGAAACTCTGTTTATGTGGAAGATGTAAGTTCTGCTTTTTAAGTTTAAAAAATGACAAAAATAACATATTTATGTTACTAATATATAAAGAATAGAGGGTGAAGGTTCAACTTTGTATAAAAAAATATTTTTATTTACTTCCCTTTATAGTTAGGTTAGGTTTAAAAAGCCTTTTGTGTGCTTTAGAGTTTAATTGGTAAAACAAAAATTCTTGAAGTGCAGAATCTAAAAAAATGGCATGTTCAAATTTGAACTATAACTATAGAGCTACAGATTGGATTGGAATCGGAAAAGGGTCTATGGGCTTTGGTTATGTATACCATTGATCCCCTTTAGCCCCTATAGGCCCATTGGGTCACTTGAGGAGGAGGGAGTTGAATTTGATAACTAAATTTTTTATTTTAGATTTAAAAAGAAAACAGAAAAACATCCTGTTACTTTATTTAAGAATTTGATGTGTTTTTTGGAAGGTGGAAAACCCCAAACCCACTTAAAAGAAAAAATACACCCCCCAAAAAAAATTTTTATTTTTCATTTTTTTGTAAGCCAAAAGTTATTGCAAAATAAATTTGTCTTCACTTTTCTGATAATATAGTTGTTATCTGTCTTGTGGTGGTTTTAAGCTAATTTATTAGGTGAAGGGACACTCTCAACCCCCCCCCCCCAAACAAAAAAAATCTTCAATCCAAATAATTTTGTTTTGTATAGAAAAAGAGACACCTTCACCACATCATTGGGCAAAAAAAATTTACCACCCAAAATATTGAGGCCTTTTGTAATTTTAAAATTGGTATTTGTGGTAAAAGTTGTGGCACATACAGGTATTAAGTAAAATTTACAGTTGTCGTAAAATAGTTATCATATACTATGCTGGTTATAACATGTATAAAAACAATTTGGAAGGGAGTTCCCTTCTTGTCTTGGGTCAAAGATGCTAGTAAATATTTTGAGTAGGGGAAATGCCTTTGGCCATAAATATGCGCAGCTCATTAACTTGCACAGTTAGGAAATTCTCAGACAAAGGTAGTGCAACGAAAGGGTTATTGCCTATTGGAAGTTACTTAACCTTATATCCAGTATCACATCTCATTACATTGAAATGATGCTCTGAATTCTCTAGATGATCACCTAGAAATAGAATGAGAATCCCGCCCTTACATGGTGAGTTGGTGCTTCTATATTTCATATTTTATTTAACTTGATCTGTTATTAGTTGGAGAACCATGGTGAAATAAACAATGTTTCTGCAGCATTCAGTACTGCAGAGGAGCAAGTTACATTTTTAAAGGTATTATTATCTATAATAGATAAAGATTTCATTTCATTTATTGAAACTTAAAAATATTTTTATTTAACATTTGTACATCAACCATGTTTTTGAATGAAAAACATATTTGTGTTTCATACAAAAATATGTTGAAAGGAAGCCTGTAAGAAATACACCACTCTAACTACTGAAAGATTGCCACAAGTAGACTCAGTATCCAAAATTTCAAGCCTCCAGCTTTAATAACCAAAAAATTATAGGCATGATCAAAATAACATTTTAGTTATGTGAAAAGTTTTAAAGTTTCCCATTGCTCATGATAAAAATTTCAAATTTATTATGAAATTCATTGAAATATGTATTCAGTTACAGGCAACCTAACTTACTGTTGAAAATAAGCTTTTGATTTTGGTTTGAGGCAGCATAATTTAACATATAAATTTCGACAAAGAGCAATTGAAAACTTTCAAGATTTACATACACTGAAAATTTCATCTTGAAATGCCTATAACTTTTTTTGTTATTTAAGCTAAAGACTTCAAATTTATGGCACCGTGTCTACTTGTGGCAGTCTTTGAGCAGTTAGATCTGTGTATTTCTTGCATGCTTCCTTTAATGTAGAGAAAATGTAAATCTTGAGAAAACTTGAATTTTAGCTTATATAGTTATAATGTTCACATTTTAGAAAGATGAAAAATCTAGCAGCTCTGATTGTGGAACTGAAGATGGTATTGATGTTGATATGGTAAATATTTTTTTGTTCCCTAACATATCTTAAAAATTAATACTTTTTATACTCCATGTAAAAATGCTTTTAAATTATTTAGCAACCTTAAAGCTAATATTATTTGATTTGCTTGATACAAAAAAATCACATATTTTCTTTAAAATTTCTCAAAATGACTGCAATATATTTCTAAAGAAAAGGTTTGCATGCATGCAATCAATAAAAGTATAAATCTTAATTACAATTATTTTCCTTATTTGTTTATAATTATTTTAGGCTAAGGAAGGATTCCTCACAAAAAGATGTCCATGGTAAGCTGCATTTATAAAAACAAAACAAGAATTTTTTTTGTAATTTTGGGTTGTTTCTGTCTGTACTTTATTAATGTATTTACTATTTATGAGTTTATATAAAAGGACTAAATTTAATTTTATTTTCCTAACTTTGTTATAAACATGAATTTATTTTTTTGGTCATTTAATTTTTCTTAAATTTTTCCATGCTATGTAGAAAAAACATTCAAATTTATTCAATGATATTATGATAAGTATTTCACAAAATGAGTTCTTTCATTAAAATATTGTTGTCAAAACTATATAATCTTTAATTTTGCTTTCTTTTTAAATCTTTCTATCTCCTTCTTCTTTGAATCTTTTTAAAATTTTCTCTGAATGTTTATCTTGTAATTTTAAACAGCTGCTAAGAAATTATTTTTTTTGTATTGCTACTGAAACTGTTTTTAACCTTTTTTTAAAAAGCTATATCAAAAATATACTATGACACCAGTAGAATCATACTGAAGAGCTAAAAATATGAATAGGCCTCAAAATCACTATTTTGGGGAATTTTAAAGTTTATTTTTTACTATGGACTGAGACAGTTTTTACAGACCAGCAGGTTTTTTTTTATTTTGGGGTAAAATTCTTTGCTTTCATAGTGTTTAGAATCATGAATATTGTATTCTAGTATAGAGTAAAATTTCTTTTGATTTCATCTATAAAAATTCATAAAAAAAAATTAATCATTTATATATACATCAATGTATTACCATAAACATGTTTATGTTCTATTACCCATTTTAAAAAAAATTGGCTGTAAAAGGTTAAATATGTAAGATAGGTTAAAAACAATTTAATTTATTATTGTCAAGAAGTTTTATTAATTTTGTTAGTGGGCTTAACTTATTATACTACAGGAAAAGAAATCTTTGTAAATAATTTTAGTTTTCTGAAGCTATGGCAATTGTTGACTGGGGCAAATTTGATGTTCTTGCTTCTTGATGTATGTTTGCCTGCCTGGGATTTCACAAATGACCTCATGATTACCACCAAGTACTGGATGAATGCTAGTTTTGAGTGGGTAAAATCTTTTAATAAAATTATATCATGATGAAATGAAATATTATCTAAAGATGTGTACCTGCTAAATCTGAATCTAAACAAAAAAAAACATTATATATATGTAAATATTTGAAATTGCAATATTGAAATATCTTTTTTGTTTTAGAATGAATATGTAGAGTATACTCAGCAGACAGGAAACAATCAAATTATAATTTTTTCATATTTCAGCCAAATTTATAATTTTTTTGTAACTCAGTTTCTATAACTTATGTTGGTCCATTAGTCCATTCTCAGAGTGGGTTAAACTATTTTGTCATCAAATAATGAATTAGTAAAAATAATTTCATTAGAGGCTCTTTTATCTCTTGCCTGAAAATCCCCTTAGAAATCAAACAAAAAACACCTAAGATATGTGAAATAAGTTGTAAAATAAAACAAAACCAGCTTATAGCAGTTCTACATTAATGTTTTATGCTTAAATATGCTACATAATAAATGCCAAATGGAAATATTATTTAATATTTAACCTAATTATATCTAACCTATTAATAATAAGAATTTTTATACTTCCCTCATCTTTTATATTGCCAGAGACAATATTAAAAAAAACAATTGTATAATTTGTTTACTTGACAAACAGAAGTTGCCAACTACACATACAAATATACAAAGTTTGGAAAAGAGCAGATGAATTCAGTTGGGTTTATTGTATCAGGTTCTTATTGTTTTTTATCTACAAAATTTATTTTACTTTATTAAAATTTTGAAATTATTGTTATTACTTACTTATTTCTTTTTTTAGTTGCCATACTAGTCCTACCCAGCATTGCATATATGTTTGATCTTGTGTCGAAGAAAAAATGGAGTTTCAAAAGCTTGTTATTGGCATTTGGCTATCAGCCATTGATGTTGTACAAGGTATATTATAAGGGAGAGACTTAAAATTTATTATGTTAAAATAAAATCCAAACATTTTTGCAAGTTCATTGCTTTAAGAATTATATTTTTTGTTTTTAAAACTTGCAAATTAAAGGTTATCAAATGACTATTTTGCATAACTAAACTTAATGCATTTTTAAAGATATTACGTGCAACTTATACATTTAAAAGCAAAAATGTTTTTGCAAGTTCATTGCTTTCAGAATTATATATTTTTTGGTTTTCTTAGATAACCAAGAGTATTAGTGAAAAACAAGATTGATTCCTTTTTCCTTGTACAAATACAAATAAAATTTTTATTCCAAATTTTACTATTAACCCTTAACAGTCGGGCCCCTTGCCGCACCTTAATCAGTTCATATTATCTCAGTTCCTATTAGAGCTAGAGGGCTAAAAAATTTTGTGCAAGTCCCCTGTGTTATGATGAATTTCCGACCTTTTATAAGTCTAAGTCAATTTTCGCTTCCTTCAACCTTTTATTTAACAACCTTTGTGTTAGGTCCTTTTTTACTTAAAAATTTCAAACGGCTGTAATTTTTTTATTTTTGAAACTAGAAAAACAATTTTTTTGCAGAAAATGTTTATTTTTATGTAAATTTTATATTTGAAATATCAAACATAAATTTCAGCGGCCGCAGCTGTATTTGGCAGCTGCCAGCCGCCGCAGTCGGCGGTCGGCGGGAAAACGGCGGCGGATCTTTATGAAATTTTAATGCGTTATCAAGACATGTAAGATAAGCTTAAGTTTAAAATTTGAAGTCAAAAATTGCGGCCACAGGAGCCTTTAAAAGATTTCTGGAGACCTGCAGGATCAGGACCTGCAGGATCATACCTGGAACCTAAAATTGACTTAAACACCTGTATTTTATATAAGGATGTACTACTAAAGGATATTTTAGTAATTTGGTAAGATAAAATGCTTCGTTTAAGTCAAAAAATATTTTTGTTCTTTACCTGGATGACCCTGCCAGGTTTGCTGGCATCCTGTGCCCGCCAGGATGGAGATTTTCAAAAAATTCCAACTCTCAGTTATGTGTCATACCCATACTTAAAAAGTCAAGCAGTTTGGGCTCTTTATCTTTCACACACAGAAAATGTGATAGAAAAAACCGGATGGGGGGGCGTTCAACGCCCTCCCCCCCCGACCATTAAGGGTTAAGAATATTTATCTGTTAATAAAAAAAAAGTTGTATGTTTGAAAATTTTTATTAAAATATATGTGTTTTAAAATTATATTGGATAAATATATATAATGTGTGTAACAATACTCTAAAATAATATATCTATTTAGGGATTTCAGTGTTTTTTGAATCCACAGGATGTTGAACAAAAGAAAAGATACCAATCAGATAAGGTAACTCTTTTCAGTACAAAAAAGTTAAATATCTTCAAAAAGCATTAAGTGTGGAGATTTTATTTATATATAATAACTCATCAGTAAAATAAATATCTATATACATAATAAACTAGAAAATGCTTAGATGTTTAATATTTATGTAAGCAATGAAACTCCTGTATAAAAAAATATAGAAAGACTAAACAGATAAAATAATGATAACAAGCATGCATATAAAAATTATGATGCATAGTTGTCACACTTGGAATCTTCAAATACAAAAATAAGCCTTAGAAAAAACCTTACTACTGTTAAAATATTATGCCATAATCAGAAAATTTTAGACTTTGAGCTTTAATTTTAGATAAAATAGGAGTTACAATTTTAACCTCCTCCCATACCAAAATAAAATTCTAATAGAGGCAGACATAGCTAATTAAATATAAACGTTAAGAAAATAAATTGTCTTTTAATTTTTTCTTATTGAATTCAATAACAATTTATTTTCTTAATGTTTATAATTAATAAGCTATGTGTGAATATAATATATTATCAATATAATCTTTTATATTTTAGATGTATGAAGTATGCATTGAATCAACAATGCAACTCTTTCTTCAAACTGGAATAGTTTTGTTCAATGTTTTCCTAACAACTCCTGGCACTTATGAATTCCTGGATGACAGCAGTTATATCCTGGATATGATTAGCATCACCACATCCATATCATCACTTCTCTGGGGCCTCAGCAGCTTCAAGATAAATGTGACTCAGAAAGAGCAAAGGATATTTGACAAGTTTGTACTAATGGTTAGGAGCTCAGTAGATATTATTGCAAGGTATGATCACTTTACCTTAAAATATTATTATCACTTATTGACTTCTATCCCTTTTTAGTGTGTTAAATATATGCATCAATAATCATATTGTCAGCCAGTAAGTAAAAAGACACTTACAGAAATGACAAGAAATAGGTGAATAAAAAAACGTAATTTTTAACATTTTTTTGACTATACTTTTAAAGTAATGTAATGGCTATAGAATAACGGCCTTTTTTTACCGTTTTTAACGTTGTTTTAATGTTAAAATTGTCAAATTTAATGCTATTTTTAAGCTAATTTAATAGGTACAGATAAAAACCAGTTTTGAGAGAGTTTATAATGCTGTTTTCTTATCGTTTTTAGTGCCTTTTTTACGGAAGCGATAACTTTTTTCAATTTGCTTTGATATTAATGATATTTTTTGTGTGTACTAGGAACTACTTAAACTAACTATGTTTAAAATTTCATTGATTTACGATGAAAAACTACCGAGTTAGGGCCATTCAAAGGGTTCGTGATTTGAGGAGATATTTTTAGTGTCATTTAGTACCTACGGACAAACATCGCATAATTAAAGGATTTTAAAGTTAAAAATCGAGAAAAAGCATAAAATAGCGGCGATTCTCATTTGTTTGAGGAATCTACACAAAAATTTTCAGACTCCTATCTTTATTTTAAGTGTTTTTTTTGCAAAAAAAGTTAATGTTATTTTTGTTGAAATTTAATTGATACGAAATTTAAATGTAAATAACCTATTGACAAACATCGCATAATTAAAGGGTTTTAAAGTTAAAAATCGAGCACAAAGCATAAAAGAGCGGCGATTCTAATTTATTTAAGGAAACTACACAAAAAATTTCAGACTCCTATCTTTATTTCAAGTGGTTTTTTTTGCAAGAAAAGTTAACTTTAAAAATGGCTTCACAACCGATAAATATCCGCTAGATTAGAATCGGTTCTCAGCCATACTGAAATGCATCATATTACAGACAATTTTCTCTTAATTAATAAATCTGTAATGAATAAGGCTAATTATATTAACAGGACTAATTGGTACCCAAACTTTTATAACCATTAGTAACCATTGGACTGTAAGTTATATTTGATACCCAAAGTTTTATAACCATTAGTAAACATTGGACTTTAAATTATATTGGGTACCCAAAGTATTATAACAATTTGTAAACATTGGACTGTATATTACACTTGGTACCCAAAGTTTTATAACCATTAGTAAACATTTCACTGTAAACTACACCTGGTACTCAAAGTTTTATAACTGATATCTTTACACCTAGTCTCATACAGGACTTACTCTAAATATTGTTTTATTTAGATATTAATTTTGATACAAAATTGTTTTTTTTTCTTTGTTAAATATATAATATAAAAAATTCTTTTATTGATTGATTGCTATTCTTTTATTGATTGATAGTTTATTTTGACCTAAAATATCTACAAAGACGACATTTTTCACACAACCTCTCCAAATCACACAAATCCGATGATAATACTTTTTGGACGGAACAGGGGTATAGGCGTTTAAACTGTTTTTAACCTATTTTTGAATGGATGGTCAAAAATATACTAGGATACCTATAGAATCAGACTGCAGAGCCCAAATTTGAATTAAGTCCCCAATAAACTTTTTTTGGGGGATTTAAAGGTTAATTTTTAATGTTGCTCTGGTGATTTTGACTAGAGCAAAAAGTCTTTTTTACTCGGGGTAATATTGTTGCTTTTAGAACAATTTATACAGGGCGTTTAAAAAAAAACTGCGTTTTCCAAATTTGGGAAACAACCATTAGGAGTACAAAAAAATAATTATATGTCAATATTCTCTATAAAAATATGCATCAAAATTGTTACAGGTGTTTTTTAATATCTCTGAAAATAACGGCGCATTTTAAAGCATAAATATTTCAAAAGATGCGTATGATGCTTTTTTCTGGTAGAATTTTGTGCCTTAAGGTTGGTTTTCAAAAATTTATTCACTTGAAAACAACATCTTAAAGAAAGCCTGCAAGAAATACCACGCTTTAACTGCTGAAAGACTGCCACAAGTAGACCCAATACCCCAAATTTGAAGCCTTCAGCTTCTATAACTAAAAAGTTCTAGGCATTTCAAAATGACATTTTATATACAATGATAATTTTAAAAGAATCTCAATGCTAATGTTAGAAATTTTGAAATTAAACTACGTGGCCTAGAAACAAAATTATAAGCTTATTTTTGCCATAAATTTCGGTTGCCAGTAACTAATTATATTTTTACAATAAAAATACCCATTTTTATAGTCAAAATCATTAAAAGAAATTAAGTTTAACTTGCGTTGCACCGAGTGTACTGTAGCCAATCAGAAGGCTGAATCAGCTTAGCAACCAATCACAGCTGAGCTTGTTTTAGTTTTTCCCTTTGTTTCCGCTATGATTTTTGTTCACAAATGCAATTTAAATCGAATTTTTTTCATAGATTTTGACTATGAAATGTGGTGTTTTTATTGTAAATATGTAATCAGTTACCGGCAATCTAAATTTCTGACAAAGATAAGGTTATAATTTTATGTCTAGGCAACGTAATTTAATATTGTTTTTTCTTTTATGAGCATTGTAAATCTTTCAAAATTTTCATTGTACATGAAATGCTATTTTGAAATGCCTAGAACTTTTTTGTTATTGAAGCTGAAGGTTTTAAATTTGGGGTATTGGGTCTACTTGTGGCAGTCTTTCAGTAGTTAAAGCGTGGTATTTCTTGCAGGCGTCCTTTAATACGGCCAATACAATTTTCTACCAATTACACTAAAATTTCATTTAAAATTCCCTCACTGAAAACAAATATTCAGTTTTTCTTTTTGTATACTTAAGAAACATGACCTTAAAAATTGCTCATGTTCGTAAATCCCCACCCCTTATTTATTCCTATTATCCTTTAACTTCATTGACAGGTTAAGATATCAACTCATAACTTATCCATAATTTGTAATTAAATGCTTTAATAAAAAAAATTCAAACTTCAATAACTTTTTTGTCTTTAGAGATTTTTTAGTGAAATAAAAAAGAGTTTTTTTTTATTTTTACTATAACCTACATTATTAAAAAAGATTCTTTTACTGCAAATGCATCACAATCAAGAAATGTGAAAAAATGACAAATTGCAGTTTCTTAAAAATGCTTTTGTGAGGAGCTAAAAAGCATTTCACCTTTAAAACTCATTAGGGTACTTTTCTTATACCTTTTTCTAAATTAATATTGAAATTCTACGATTTTTTTTATACATAATAGAAGAGTTATTTTAATTTTTCTTGCACAACATTTTTCACATAAAGCATTTTTGGAAACTATGTACCTATCATAGAGGCCGTATTTTTAGAGATAATGAAAAACACCTGTTATAAATTTGATGTACTTTTTTACAGAGAATAAGGACATATAATCGTTTTTTCTGAATTCCTTCTGGTTGTGTCAGAAAAACGGAAAACGCAGTTTTTTCTGAAACTCCGTGTATAATTCACTTTATATTGATACAATAAAAAAACATTACTCTGTTCAACTGAAATATTTTTTTTCTAAAACAATTAATTTCATTGAAAAATCTAACATATACAATAAAACATATAATTCTGTAGTCTGAACCAATAACAAGTCTTCTTCCATTTCAATTCTTTACATTTCAAAAAAGAGTGTTTTCACAAAGTGACTTATTTCCAATGTAGTTAAATAATTTTTATTTAATTAAAATGAAAAGAATAAAAACCATACACATAAAAGATACATACTTTTAAAAGATATTTAAAAAAATAAGTTTGAATAATCTTATATTATATCATATTTGTATATGTGACAAAAATAAATTTGTTATATTGCATAAACATTTGTTGTCATCTTACAGCATCTTACACAATTTTAACCCTTTACAGCCAATTTTTATGTGTTTTAAATAAGTGATAGAAAACAAACATGATAATGTTAATTCATTGATATGTTGTAAAGAATTAACTTTTTAATGAATTAATTTAGATGAAATCAAAAGGCCTAATTTTACTCTATACCAGAATACAATATTTAGGAAACAAAACACTCTAAAAGCTATGAATTTTAACCAAATAAAAAAAGAACTTTTGCTCTGATCAAAAAAGTTTATTGGGGACTTAATTCAAATTTAGGCTCTGCAGTTTGATTCTACTGGTGTCATAGTATATTTTTTATACAGTATGACCCTCGAAAAAGTATTTTTTAGCATATGCAGCCCTTATTTCTCAATGAATCATTAAAAAATGTATATGTCCTTGTTCTCTATAGATTTCCACATAAGTAAATATACAAATTTTAATTCTACCTCCATTAACACCGGAGATTTTTATAGCCAAAGTTTTGAAAAAGTGACTGAGAAAAAGAATTTTTTTTGTTTCTCATAATTATTGGATGGTTATATTATGTTTTTCTGACAACCGAATAATGATACTCAAAGAAAAACAAGTTAACTAATTATTTCTTTTTTATTACTCCAAAAAATATCAATTTTTAATGGCAAAAAATACTACTAAATGAATTGATTATTTGCAAATTTTAGGTTATTTATTTACCCTTATTTATAAAAAGGGTTAATTATGACAGTTGCTCCGACATCTCAATCATTTATAGGGGGTTGACTAAGCTTTTAATACTAAAAAATCATTATGTTGAAATTTTATTTTCTTTATAACTTTTTTGTTATTAAAGTTAGGATTATGAAACAAAAACAATTTTCCTGCTTTATTCATAAAGATTTGCTTGTTTTTTTAATTTAAAACAATTTTGCCTAATAAGTAAGTTTTTCAAAATATCATTAAACTAAAAAGACTCAAAAAATATGTGTAAAAAATGCTTTTTTCTCAAAAACTAAATTTTTTATTTCGTTTTTGTATAAAGTTTTTGCTAGTAACAAAAATAAAAGGATTTCTACCTTAATTTTGCTAAAAAAGTCGTTTCATCTTAAAAGTTACTTTTTCCTCAGTCAATTTTTCAAAACTTTAGCTCTAAAAATCTCCGGTGTTAATGGAGGTAAAAAAATATTTTTATATCTACTTATGTGGAAATCTATAGAGAACAAGGACATATACATTTTATGATAATTCATTGAGAAATAAGGGCTGCAGATGCTAAAAAATACTTTTTCGAGGGTCATACTGTATATGTTTTAAAAATAGGTTAAAAGCAGTTTAAAGGAACTTATAACATTTTTACAAAAAAAAGCACTATTCTTAAAGTCAAAACCATTAAAAAAAATTCAGTTTAATTTGCGTTGTATTGAGAGTACTGTAGCGTTAGAATACCAGCCTCTAGGATTTCCAGCCAATCAGAAGCCTGAGTGCGCGTAAAGTCTGCTGAACAACCAATAACAGCTGAGCATCTGTATTTCTTACAAAATTTAATATTGAAATTTTCTTTTAGTACAATGAAAATCTTTCAAAATTTTCATTGTACTAAAAGAATCATTTTGAAATGTCTGTAACTTTTTTGTTATTGAAGCTGGAGGCTACAAACTTTGGGTATTGGGTCTACTCACAACTATTAATTTTGACCCCCTATCTTTGAATTTGCACCCGGTATGCCTGAGTTTAGACCCCCTATGTATTGTTTATTACCTTTTGCTTGTTTTATCCTTTCAAAATGAAAAAAAATATTTGAAATTAGTCCATAAACAAAAAAGTTAGGTTTTTAGGGAGGTTGGGGGTCCCTCCCCCCCCCCTCCACAACTATTAATTTTGACCCCCTTTCTTTAAATTTGCACCCGGTATGCTTGAGTTTAGACCCCCTATGTATTGTTTATTACCTTTTGCTTGTTTTATCCTTTCAAAAGGAAAAAAAAATTTGAAATTAGTCCATAAACACAAAGTTAGGTTTTAAGGGTAATTGGGTGTCCCTACCCCCCATTACAACTATTAATTTTGACCCCCTATCTTTAAATTTGCACCCGGTATGCTTGAGTTTAGACCCCCTATGTATTGTTTATTACCTTTTGCTTGTTTTATCCTTTCAAAAGGAAAAAAAAATATTTGAAATTAGTCCATAAACAAAAAAGTTAGGTTTTTAGGGAGGTTAGGGGTCCCTCCCCCCCCTCACAACTATTCATTTTGACCCCCAATTTTTGAATTTGCACCCAGTATGCCTGAGTTTAGACCCCCTATGGATTGTTTATTACCTTTTGCTTATTTTATCCTTTAAAAAGGAAAAAGAAATTTTGAAATTAGTCCATAATAAAGTTAGGTTTTTAGGGAGGTTGGGGGTCCCTTCCCCCCCCCCCCCCCCCCCACCCGACCTCACAACTATTGCTTTGACCCCCTATCTTTAAGATTGTTGCATACCGGGGGGGGGGGGGGTATATGTTTGACCCTTTATCTTTTTACCCCCTATCTTTAATTTTGTACCCTGTATGCTTTATATTGGACCCACTATGTATTGTTCATTACCCATTTGTCTATTTTAAGCCAAAAAAATTGGGGTGACCAAATTGATACATACGGGGTCCAAATTGATGCATACCGGGTGTCAAAATAGATGTATACCGGGGGGGAGGGGGGTATTTGTTTGACCATCTATCTTAAAGTGTTCACAAAGCTGGGAAAAAGTTGATATATGTCATTGATTAATGTTTTTTAAGAGTACTATTTTTAGAATTAAGTCTTAAATACTTTAAAATTAAAAACTTTAAAAATAAATCAAACTTTAAAAAAACGAATTGATTCCCTTGAAAACATCATTGTATTTTGAGTTTTATTATACATATCTTAAAACCTATCAAAATCGACAAATAACAATCTTTTTGTTGAAGTTTACTTGCAAATTTAGAGTAGAATAAATTCTTTTGTTACATACATATTAAACTATCCAAAAAAGTTTGTAATTTCTTTTTACGGGGAGATTAAACGATTTCTACCGATAATCGCAAAGATATTACCAAATATGGGTATAAGGTCAGCTGATTTATAGTTGTTGATTGTGAACATAGCACCCTCATCCCTTCTCAATATTTACTACTTGCTAAAAAAGCTTCATCATACTGCAGAGCTAAAAATACGATTAGGCCCCCACATAATTGGGGGATTTTAAAGTTTTTACTATAGATTGAGAAAGTTTTTAGATATTATGGTTTTTTTTATTTTGGGGTAAAATTCTTGCTTAGATTATATTTGATTAATTAACTAAAATCTATAAAAGATATTTAAAAGAAACAATCTTTAAAACATGAATTAATTAAAGGTTTTTGCTATAAGCGTTTTCTGAGTACAGCCAGGTTGAATCAAATACACACACACACACACACACACAAACACTCCACAGAACTTGATTGTTTAATACTTCAAAACATGGAATAAGATAAAGAGCACACAAATTATATTCTTTTAATATTAATCTGTTATTTATGGATGTACATTAATTAAAGCAAGGCTTTTATCTTAATCCTAAACACAATGTAAAGATGGTTCCTGAGGTAATAAATCAAGTCAGTTAGCAATAAACCTATGCAAAAAATGAAATAAAATAACATGTTTTTTCAGTTATGGGTATAAAATTATTTACTTTTTATAGCTATTGAAATTTTCCTGTACTGGTCCAAACTTACAACTTAAAATACACTGAAGGGACTGCGACTTTTACAATATTCAGTAATGTTTGGTTTCTATACTTCAACTTAACAAAATCTGTTGGTACCATTTGTACCAACAAAAAATAAGGAAGGGGGAACGGAGAATGGAAGAGGGAAACATGAATGGCCAATGTAAGTGAGTGAGTGTGTGTGTGTGTGAGTTAGGCTGCGGGCATATGTGGGCGTATAATGACAGTATTTAAATAAAATCGACACATTACAAGGATTATTTTACGATGATAAAATGCTTATTTTTATGTAAATAATATAGAAAGACTGCTATATTTTATGCTGAATATGTGCAGCAAATAATATTTGTTTATTCTATTTAAACATTTAAATTCTTAAATATCAGTCTTTCTACAGATTTAAACAACTTTTCTTTTGTCTTCATAGCAACGCTTACATATCGGAATTTAGTTAATCATTTTATAAAATGTAAGGAATTTTGGCATTAAGTTTTAAAGAAAGTTTGAAGAAAAATATTATTAGAGGTTTATTACCAAAATATAAGTATTGCTTTTTTTGTTTTTATCTGTAAGCGAAGAAATGGCTTATTTTCTTATAGTTTAATTTTTGCTCAAACTTTAACATTGATTTCATGCGGAATTGATATTGGCATTTTAAACTGATTTTTTTCTAACTTAGTTGAACTTTTAAGGCATTACTCTATGAAAGTTACTTAAAAAATAGGAAAAGATAAACCAAAATTTGCAATCACTTTAATTTTGTTGGTGTCTAATTTGATGCATACCGGGTGTCCAAATTGATGCATACGGGGTGTCAAAATTGTTGCATACCGGGGGGGGGGGGGGGGGGAGGGGGGGGGGGTTTATATGTTTGACCCTTTATCTTTTTACCCCCTATCTTTAATTTTGTACCCTGTATGGTTTATTTTTGACCCACTAGGTATATAACGTTTTTGTACTATTATTAGTTTTTGAGCTATCCTCTAAAGTATACTCAAGTTCTAAAAATGCAGTTTTTTCATGAATTTTAAGTTTGATACTAGTTACACAAACCTTTTTAAAATTATATTGCTTAGCAATTAGGAGTTATATAATTATTTTATAAAGGTACAGGTACATTTGTATATTTTAAGTAATTTCAATTTTAGCTTAATTAAAAATTGTCTTTGAAATGCATATAGTTTGTAGTAAGAACCAAGGAGGGAGGGCGGAGTTTATACACTTATAGGAAATGAAATGCAGTATAAAATTAGTAGAAAAAGTGGTAGAAAAATGCTACGCATACCATTGGAAAGCTCATAACCTCTAGTTTTTATAAAGGTATATAACGTTTTTGTACTACTATTAGTTTTTGAGCTATCCTCTGAAGTATACACAAGTTTTAAAAATGCAGTTTTTTCTTGAATTTTAAGTTTGATACTTCTTACACAAAACTTTTAAAAACTATATTGCTTAGCACCTAGGAGTTATATATATTATTTTATATAGGTATATTTGTATATTTTAGGTACTTTCAATTTAAGCTTTGAAATGTGTATAGTTTTTAGTAAGAACCAAGAAGAGAGGGGGGAGTTTTTACACTAGTAAATGAAATGCAGTATAAAATTTTGCCCTGGTTGTTTTTGTTATAGTTATTGACCGGATTCTTTTTGTAAAATCTTTTATATGATTAAATTCACCAGTAAAACTCTAAAATTTAATTTTGGCACTTTCCTTCTAGGGGCTAATGGGGTAAAACAGCCCCCAAGACACTGAAATTATAAGATATGAGATTATTTTCAAAAACATTAAGTTAATTTTTTTAATGTTAACATTTTTGGACATTATTAATGTCAAGCTAATTTTTTTAATGTAAATTTTTTTTGACATATTTTAGCAAAGTAGTCACAAAAGATTTCATTTTGGCACTTTCATTCTTGGGGCTCCAAAACACTAAAATTTAAAGTTATGAGCCTATTTTTAAAGATATCAAGATAATTTTTTTAACTTAAAATTTATTCTCATAATTTAAATATGTAGCCATATGTTGCACTTTCCTTCTTGGGGCTTCCTAAAACATATTAAAATTATAAGTCAGTATCAGATTTTGCCCTGGCTGTTTTGGACTTGTTGTTATAGTTATTTTTTTTAAGTTGGTTCTACGATGTGATTGGTTATAAGAGATTATTTTTGAAGACATTAAGCTTATTTTTTTTAATGTAAACATTTTTCACATAATTGAACTAAGGAGTTATTACAGATTTCATTTTGGCACTTTCCTTCTAGAGTCTATTGGGGTAAAACACCTTTAACTAAAATACAAAAATTATGAGTTTTTCAAAGATTTCATGTTGAACTTTAATAAAAACTTATTTCAAATCATAGAAAAAAATAATTTAGTCCTTGAAAGAGGTGCCTAATTGAAATCTATAGTGATTATTTAGTTAAGTTATTTGAAGAAAAAAAGTTTTCATTAACAAAATCAGCCCAGTATTTTTAAAAATAAGCCCAGAACTTAAACTTTTAGTAGTTTTGGGGGAAGTTTTACCCACTAGCCACTAGAAGGAAAGTGTCAAACTTAATGTTTATTGATAAATAATTATATAAGATTAAAAAAATAATCAGGTTAATAACTATACCAACTAGCCCAAACATCCAGAGCAAAATTTTATACTAAATTTCATTTCCTAAAAGTGTATAAACTCCCCCCCCCCCTTTCCTGTATTTTATAACTTAACAATTTGGGGTTGTTTTTTACCCCACTAGCCCCGAGAAAGAAAGTGTTAAAATGAAATCTTTAGTTGCAACATAGCTCAATTATGTGATAAAATTAACATTAAAAAATCAGCTTAATATCTCTAAAAAAACCTCAAGTCTTAAATTTTAGTGTTTTGGAGGATGAAATACCCCACTAGCCCCAAAAAGGAAAGTGCCAAAATGAAATCTTTAGTGGCTACCTAGCTAAATTATGCAAAAAAGGTTTACATTAAAAAAATAAGGTTTATAACTATAACAACAAGCCCAAAAACATCCAGGGCAAAATTTTATACTGCATTTCATTTCCTATAAGTGTATAAACTCTGCCCTCCCTCCTTGGTTCTTACTACAAACTATACGCATTTCAAAGACAATTTTTAATTAAGCTAAAATTGAAATTACCCAAAATATACAAATGTACCTTTATAAAATAGTTATATAACTCCTAAGTGCTAAGCAATAAAATTTTAAAAAGGTTTGTTTAACTAGTATCAAACTTAAAATTCATGAAAAAACTGCATTTTTAGAACTTGAGTATACTTTAGAGGATAGCTCAAAAACTAATAATAGTGCAAAAACGTTATATACCTTTATGAAAACTAGAGGTTATGACCTTCCAATGGTATGCCTAGCATTTTTCTACCACTTCTAGGTGCTTAGCAATGACATTTTTAAAATGTCTTTATATTTTTCGCATGCTTGCCCATGTGAATTTTAGGTTAAAAATAGCTAAACATTTTTTCCCGGATTTTCTCCCAAGAAGGAACGCTTTTGATTTCGTTTTTTGCATTTTTCATTAGTCTATATATGTATAAATCAGAATCTGTAATAATCTCAGATAGCCCCTTTCAAAAAACTGCTTTTTCCTTCCGGCGACCAGTGCAAATTAATATATACCGGGTCAAAATTGATGCATACCAGGTGTCAAAATAGATGCATACCCCCGGGGGGGTTTAATTTTTATGATACCGGGTATCTCCACTCCTAAACTAGGATGCTGCCTGATTCTTTATGTTTAACAATTTGAAAATTGTTTATATTTGTTATTTTTATAGGATTGCTATAATGATCAGCATTATAGTTTTCAGCCTTAGTTGGAGATATGGAGTTCTCATTGCAACTACTTCCATGTGCTTGATTGTGTTCATCATTCCTACACTGGCCACAATGTACAATGGTATACAATGCTGTAGTCACAAAACTTCTCTTGCTGACCATTCAATTCTGTTCATACCTGTACTATCATTTCAACCAGACGATGCTGATGAGAAAATCCAGAAGTCCAGAATGAAAAACAAAGGAATTGTGTCCATTCTCATTGTATTGATGTTGTCACTGCAATTTCTGATTACCCAAGAAGTCATTCCATTTATTCCACCAGACATGTGGTAAGATTGTAACTTTTTTACTGAATGGTCTCATTATTAGTGTAAAAGCTGCTTTAAAATTCCAAATGTCTGTCTGATATGATATATTAGCAGTAAATTACAGATTAATTTTACAGATAATTTAATACATTTTAAATTATGTCAATTTCTATAGATATATTTATTTACATTGACATAATTAGGGTAACTGTACTACAGGGCCTTTATAGTCAATCTTGACTGTCCTTCAGCCCAATATTTAGCAAATTTTTTTTATATATTTACAAGTTTTACAAATGATATAAAATAATACTAGTTATTTACAGGGTATGGCATTAAAGTAGCTTGTTGGTTTCGATATTTGAATTATATTTATGTTTTCCACAGGGATAACACTTTCTCTCCCTGTATTGAAATGTTTTGTACTTTGATATACACTTATTTTTTACATATTTTTTAACAGCTTTGGATGAATTTAATGATCTCAGCTCACCTGGCAACTATTCCAAATTTTCGGGTTTTTTACTGAAGGGGAAGTTTCATAGATTTTATAATTTGGCTTCTCTACTCATTTTGATCTAGTATTTTGCAATGGTGTCAGAAAATTAGGAATACATTTGGAAAGTTTGTTTTCTAAATATTTAGAGACAAATTCAACTACATTTGCATGTCAAAAATGTTAAGAATATCTTGTTTTCCCATCAAGGGCTCGGCATGCACATTGTACTTAGCATTTAAGACATTTCTTACAGCTTTCTTCTGTAGACACAAAGTGGAGGAAAGATGTATTTCCTAGCCCCCTAGCCTAAAACCTAACCTAATCTAATTGTAAAAAATAATGTTGTTATCAGGGGGGGGGGGGGTATAAAAATTTTAAAATTAAAAAAAATATTTCAAAGAGGACAATGCCGGCTATTTTAATATTTTTCACATATTTTTGCTTTTTTTGGTCCTATTTTCAAAATTTGGCATTATCCTCTTAGAAATATTTTTTTTTCAATTTTGAAAATATTTCCTTATGTCTTTGGTGTCTTTTAGTCCAATTTTCAAAGTTTGAGTGGCTAAAACAGGGTGTTTCAAGAGAAATGTCTTTGTAAAAAAAAATTTATTATGCAGAGAAAAGAAAAATTGTACAAAATACTTTATATATTTGGAAAACCTGTTCTAGGGCATTTATGTTTTGAATAATTAAAACTGATTATTTTAACAAATTAAACAAATGAAAAACAGTTTCTTTCAACATCCATATTTTGGAAGATTTATGAATTTAAAGTTTGTGCAAAAAAATTGCACATTTTCAGAATACATGCAATCTAATTTTTGGAAATATAAACATCATTTTTGTACCATTTGTAGTTTAAGAGCCACGTTGAAAAATGTGAGAAAAAGTTTTTAGTAAGTTGTAACATTTAACCACGTAGCTCCTATATATAGGGGGGTAATTTTTTTCTCTAGGGAAGTTGTACTTGGTACCCTCCCCTAGAATAGTTATAAACCTTCATGGAACCTATGAAAAGCTACCCTGTTAAGGAGAACTTGATCGTTTCAGCAGTTAGTGGGATCCTTTGGTACAAACAGACAAACAAATAGACAAACAAACAGACAAATAAACAAACATACTTTTACTTTATTTATACTTTATCCTTTATTAAAAGTATAACTGCTACAAATATTAAAATATACTTTTGTTTTTAGACCCTTTTATTAAGTGTGTTGTTCTCAATTTAGCATTAATTGTTTTTGTTGTTAGGTGGAACTGTGCAGAGAGAGCCAGAAAGTTACTGTGCCTTCAGAAGATTGTATTGATGACAGTTGCCACATGTCTTGTGATATCAAGTATTGAATTTATTCAATACTTGATGTTCAAGACCTGTTGGATTGATTTCTTGTTTCTTGAAAGAAATGAGAACACTCCACAAGAACCAGTTGAAAACACTTCAGGTAAGTCAGGATAATAAGCTGCTTTTAATTAAAATCATCTGCATAGTTGGCCACAGAAACAAATTCCAGATTTTTTTCTGAAGACAATTTATTCATTGGTGGGGATGATGGGTTAAAGGTCTGGGAAAACATGGTCCTAACATTTCATTGCTACTATAGTATATAGCCATACTTACATAAAGGCTGTTTATACTTTTTACACCTTTTTACTTTTTTCTTTTTTGAAAGTAAACCAAGAAAAAATGGGGACTTCCAAAAACTTATCTTATTTTACTAATTTCTGTTTACATAGATGTTCAAATTTAAACATTCATATAATATTCATTGCTTTGTTTAGATGAAAATGTTGGTGACACTACAAGATCAGAAAATCTGAAAGTGTAAATATTTTTTTTCAATACACATTAACACTTTTAATCACAGCAAGTGATTATTTTGTTTCACAACTACATCCAGAGCATACAAAAAAGCATTCTGTTTTTAGAAGTTTTATTTAAGAAAATGTAACAATTCAAGCAGTTTGACACAGATTATGATACGATTTTAACTAAGTTGAAGATATTTGCTGACATATGTTTTTATTACTAAAGAAACCATGCAAGAAATATACCGCTTCAACTGCTGAAAGACTGCCAAGAGTAGACCCAATATCCAAAATTTGAAGCCTCCAGCTTCAAAAACAAAAAAGTTATAGACATTTCTAATCACATTTTTAGTACTATGGTAATTTTGAAAGTTTTTGATTGCTAATAATAGAATTTTCATTATTAAAATACGTCGCCTAGAAAGCAAATTATAAGATTATTTTTGGCAGAAACTTAGGATACCAGTAACTGATAACGTTTATCCAATAAAAACACTCTTCTTTATAGTCAAAATCATTCAAAAAAATTCAGTTTCTTCTAAGTTCTCTCCCAGCTCTCTTTCTCTGATACTTATTTCGTTTCTCTGATTCACAGCTGTTGTTATTCTTCCTTTCATTCTATGTAACTCCTCCTCCTTTCCTATCATCCATGGATTTTCAATCCTCTTTTCTTCCTCTCCACATATGTCTTTTGCTGCTCTGGTCACCAGGTCAATAATCTCCTTGTAGTTGGTACTGTCTCTCTCTTCCTCTATCTCCTCCTGCTCCTCCACAAGCTCTTCAATCCTCTGTCTGTATTGTGCTGCTATATCAGGTTCTTTAAGTCTTTCCCATTTTATCTTGGGTATTCTCTTTCTTTGTACGGTACTCCAATGCCATTTCTTTATCTCTAGTGTGATCTTCTTGGGTTTATGATCTGACAGTGTTTGTTCTCCAATAGTGCATACCTTTTTTGCATATCTGTGCCTCTCCTCCTTCCTCATTATAAAGCCATCTAATTCATACCATCTCCCTAACATTCTATTGAACCATGTTCCCCGCTGCTTGTGGTTGAAAAAACTGTTAACATAAGCTAGATTTTGTTCCTCGCACCATCTGATAAATTCTCTTCCTCGGTTGTTTGATTGTCTTAATCCGTATTTACCCTTTATTCCTTCTATAGCCTCCCCTCCTCCTATGTGTGAATTGTAGTCTCCTCCTCCCAGGAAAATATTCTTGCCTGCCCATTTCTTATGTTCCGCTAATATATCTGTTTCCACCTCAATCTCCTCCTCATTGTCTCCTCTAAATACTGGAAGATACGTTGAGGTAAGTGATAGTCCTCTAGTTTTAACTGATACAGATCTCTTGTTAAGTTTCTTCTGTTGACCTCCCTGACACCATCCTTCTAGTAAATCTCCTCTCAATAATATCCCCGCCTTTTCAGAGAACACTATAGCTGTCAAATCATCTCCTTCTCCGATCCACGTCACTCCTTCTCTGTCGGCTCTGACCTCCGTCAAAAGTACTGCGTCCCATCTGTCCTTTCTCGCCTTCTCTGCTACGCTCCTTGCCTTCCTTTTGTTCATTGTCCCTAGGGACATTCTCTGTACGTTCCATGTTGTGATGTTATATCGTACATTTTGGGTGCTTTCCTTTTTCTTCTTCTTCTCCTGTCTCCTAGCCTTTCTCCTCTCCCTCCTTGCTTGTTTCCCCTCTTCAGTTTTGTTTCTTAACCCCGGTCCTGGATTTGGATGTATTGTTTGTAAATACATCTTTATAATACTCGTTACATATCTTCTATTCTTGACACCAAATAAAATTCCGCCCATAGGGGGCCTTCGCCACCAAATTTTTAAAGAGAGAGCTGCTGTGGCTAATACCAACCCCCTCTGTTGCCAAAAAAAGGGTCTCCGTTGTCCTCCATCTCTGGTATCCTCCGGGACTTGCTTCTCCGGCCTCCTGGACTCTTTGCCACTCTTCGGTGTTCCCGCTGGGGATGCGCGGAATCGGTCCATTTTTCCCAGCTTTTTTTTTGGTATTCAACAATATTTATCTTTAGGTCTTCTTCTTCTTGGTTTCATCATGACTGTGTTTATCCTGTCTCTAATAGCAGTGAACAAAGAAACTGGATTTGTGCAAGGAAACATGAATACAACAGAAATTACCAAATTAATTCAAAACATTGAAGCATCAATTGCCAGGTAATTATTTCAACATAAAACTTATATTACTATTATATTATTTTCTGCTTTATTCACAATATTTGAGAAATTGTCAACAAAAAACTTATATTACTAGGGCTGCCAAAAAAATTTCTGTATAATTTCTGTTTAAAATTTATTTTGTGTTTATTATTTGTCCATTTCATTTATATTTGATGTCTGATTTTAAAATTCTTATAATCATAGCTTTCTCTAAAATATTTAATTTAATGTTTCACCTTTTTGCTGTGTAAAAGATGATTTTACACAGTGCGATCTTTTGAAAAAAATCGGGACATCCAAAAAATTTAAAATCAACTTTTATCTATCCTAGGAATTAATAATGGCTGTAAGTAGACAGCTAGAAAAGAAATTTTTTAAAAATATTAATTTTTGGCGGATTTATGCCATTTTTAAAAAAAGGTAGTGAAAAATTTCTTTTCAGTTTTGATGATTTTCCAGATTTTTTTACACAATTTTTTCAAAGCAACAAAAAATACCTTTATGTTCAGCTTATGCAAATAATTCTTAATTGAGGTACTTTTCAGATACCTGTACCAATGTCTAATTAAAGAAAAATTAAAAAAAAATATTTTTTTGGTGGTGTAAATTGACATTTTGTGAGAAAATTTCACCAAAAATATTAAGATTTTCAACCCCAAAAAATCAGTTTTCTCCATTTTACCCAAAAACGGCCAGGAGGCCCCGGTTTTGCAATAACAATATTAATATGCAACATGTATTGTGTATAAAACAGTTTTCACAACCTGGGGCCTCCCGGCCGTTTTTGAGTAATTGAGCATTTTACATTGCATGGTTTGAACAATTTCGTTCTTGTTAATTTCAAATTTTCCTTCGTTAGAGGGGGAAGGAGTCATTTTAGAGCCCAAAGTCATCTCTGCAATATTTTGAAACTTTTTAAGGTGGATCTTTCTTGACTTATGCATCATTTGCCTCTGGCGAACCGTTTCGCCGTTATTTGTTGCCGTTGATGTGATTTTTAACGATTTTTGCCGTTCTCGCGGTTTTAATGGACATTTAAGGGATAAAGGAGTCGTTAAATAAAGATGACTTATAAATACTTTTATTTTAGCAATTAAATTTGCTAAATTTCATGTGTTCTAAAAAAATTTGTAGTTCTAACTGATTTTGGTCCAACAGAAATTAAAATTTGGGGATTAATTATAATATTGCAAAAATATTATATATCCGTCAGAGAGAGAGAGAGAAATATACGTTTGAGAGAGAATATAATATTCAAGTAATTATGTTTATTTTCTTATACAAACTTTAAATGAAGATAGCTAGACTTAGAATAAAGGTATTAGCACAAAATCAAAAGTGTTTTGAAAATTATGGTATTGTTGTTTATATCTGTAAAAAAAACATTTGAAAACATGCATTATAAGTGTCCTATTTTACTTATACCGGACCTACCTAAAAATCCCGGGACTTGAACTGGGTGCACCTGACGCTATATTCATGTTCACAAACATTGTTTGCATTGAAGAAATATTCACAAAGACGTTGATTTTGTTCAAATATTCCTATCCTAACTAAAGTTATGAAGTTTTATAGATTTTTTAAAAATAGGGTAGCTTCGCTCCTCTAAAACCGCCAGACGTACTTACTAAATGCACATTAGAAGTTAACAGAGGCAAAATTTAAGTTATTTCCGAGTTAAAGCAAAATAAATTACATCATTTCTTCAAATACAAGCTCATTTATTGAAGTTTACTTTTGTCTGCTCTAAATGTCCCGTTTTTTGGCAAAAGATCGCACTGTGTTGTACAGCAATACTTTGAAATAAGAGATCTCAAAAAGTATTAGAGCTAGAAAAATGTTAGAAAGCTCCAATATATGTCAATTCAACTGTAATGTGAACGAATTTGCATGATGAACATGAAAGACAAAATAACACAATAAAGGAGGTTAGGTGAAAGTACTCTAGAAATAAAAGTAAAATTTGATCACCAATAGTAATTTAAAAATTTTCTACTATGGGAAGGTACTAATTCAATTTAGGGAAAGCATGTTCTGAACTCACCATAAGGTCACAGTACATCCTGCATGTTTAAACCATTTCCACATTTTTTTTCTAATCTAACAAGCCTTTGGGTGGGGTGTGTATAGTAAAGTATAAAATATAGGCAAATCTTATTTTTATAATATTAAGATGGCTCCTTTTTTAATGAAAATTTAAGATGTAAATAGTGCAATATATTAAAAAATGAGCAAGAAACATGTTTTATTTTGCATATTTGTCAAACTTTGAATTGCTTGAATCATCTCAATTTTTGTTTATAAAAAATATATTTGTCCCTCATTTTGGTTGGTAGGATAAAATATAGTTAAACATCTTTTATCTTATCAAATCTATTATTGAATTTAACCAACATAAACACATATGTGCCCCACCCTGAGAGCATTAGAGAGGCCCACATTTTTTTTCACAAAAATTAATCAAGCTGTGGATTTCAGTTGTTTTTTTTGTCTATCTTAATTTTTAAAAGTTTAAGTTAAAGTCAGTCTGGCTATTTACAGGATCTTCTGGGATATACACAAAAAACACACATAACTTACTAAATAAAAAATCTATTATTTAGAAATGACAGTGTATGTAATCTTTTGGAAAAGAAACCAAAGTCACTAGGAAAGTATTCTTATTTACAGCAAAAAAATAAAATGTTACCTGAATGTTTCATTTGGAAATTATTCCCTGAAAATAGAAATTTACCATACAAAACGTTTGCATCCTTTAAAAGATTTTATGAGGCAAATTAAAAATTATTAAATGGATAGTGGCAATGAGGGAGGTCTTTGTGGCATGGGCACGTCTTTTGGTCCATTCCTCAAATTAGCCCCAGGCCCAAAAGTCCATTGAATGAAGATTGGCTGCCGGCAGGCTCCATTTCCTTAAAATGTGAGTAACCTCAGGATCAAAATTCACTAAACTTTCAAGCTACCCTTTGACACGGGGGCCTTTATTTGGACCACAGTTGGGCTAAAACGATGTTTTATACCTTTTTAGAAATGACATGGAGATTCAGCCTGGGTTTTCAGTCCATAGTCTATAGTCTAAAATGAGTTTTTAAGTTCCATATGGGTCTCTAACGTCAAGAAACAAGAAATTTTCATGATTTTACATGATTTTTGATGTTTTTGACATCTCTAAATCTGTCACGCTTCACTTTGCAAGAGTACTACAGCCAAGCCACAGATTTAAGATCAGGCATTTTTAACCATACATTTACCTTGCACTACGGCCGCATTTTTAGAGACATCTAAAAAAATTGGTATGTGCATTTTTACAGAGAATATGGAGCTACAATTATTTTTTTCATTTCAAAATCTGGAAAACGCAGTTTTTTGAGACACCTTGTAGATTTGAGGGAAAACACCTTGTATTGATTTAAAATTTATGTGTGCAAACAGGGGAATTCCAAGATTTATATATTTGACTAGCTGCTCTGTATAAATATAAATCTATCTTGACTTTGTAAACTAACATTAGCCAAATATAAAGCTTGGAAATGTAAAATTTCATTACAAAAAAGCTTTTCCATTTTACGTCTACAAAAATACTCATATTATTAGTTGTATCTACTCTCCATGAAATTATCAACAGTGCCAGCACCAATTATGAGGAACCAGATAACAAATTTAAATGGGCAGAGAAAATTATTTCAAGATGCAGACCAAAACACAAAATGTGGACAAAAACAGGGCAAGTTTATATTTTTTATTAGCAAAACTACTCAATCTATCACTTTGAAAATGAACATCCAATTTAAACATTATTTAGTCCATTTGTTTGTCAGTTAAGCTATGACAGTCATTTTACAGGGAAAATATGATTTACACAGCTAAATAAGGCAAGCAGTTATTGAACAGAAAATAAATTTTAAATTAGAAAAATGCCAATAAAAAACGTTGAACCATTATAAAATTATTTAGGAATGATATGAAAATTTTGACAGCTTTTCATACAACAATTGATGTATGCAGATCAATTACAGATTGTACTCGTATACTCTCACCTTATTTTCGAGGTAATAGTTGATTTAAATTTGCTACATTGTGGATTTGTTACCTAGATGCTTCCCTCATAGTTAATGGGAAGTCCAACTCCTATAAATATAGAATCGATCTTAAAGCCCAGTTTTACCTTTTTTTCCACATGACAACCTAAACATGTACAATAACAAGTACATTTATAAAATGGGTTGACCTCAAGCTTCTAAAGATCACCAAAGTTTTTTGTGAAATAGGTATTTGAGATTTTATCTAAACATTTCTCAAATTCACCCCATAGTGATGTAATTAATTGTTCTTGTATACAAGAAAATAGCTTAAAATCACTACAGGACCAGTAAGTATAGTCCCTGTAGAGTAGAACCTAATCAGCTCAGTGGTTACCAAGATACCAAGCTTCTGATGAACAGATATTGTTCTATTATGTATTATAGAATATTAGATGCGCTTTTAGATTCTATGCAGGAAATGGCTTAAAACACTCCCATGAATTAACTCTAAAACCATCACAACTGTGATTGGTTTTTGAGCAGATATAGCCTTTTGATTAACTGAATTATAACAGAAGTAAGAGCGGTGTATTTCTTGCAGGCTCACTTTAATTAACATTCAATAGACAATAAACCCTCAACTAATTATTTATGTCATTCAGTTGACAAATCAGCGGTATGTACCATTTTCATGTATCTTTTATAACCCCTTTTACTCATCCAGGATAAAATTAGGTTACCAGTGCATCACAATGTAGAAAACTTTCTTTAATTAATCAATAGAAAAATCGCCCTTAGAACTTTGTCATCCCTTCCCCTATAGTGTTATCTGCCACCTAGATTCAAGTTAACACATTAGGGTCCTTAGATTGTTTATTACATAAATATCACAGTAGAGTTTCAATACATGAGATGATATTTTCTTGGAAAAAATATTTTTAGAACCAGCCATAATAATTTTATTAGACATAAATAATTTTGTCTGCTAGAAATTGTGTTCATTATTTTTATAGATTTTTGTCTGCTAGGATCATAACAATTTCAGTATTAAATGCAAAAGTAGCCAAAGTCTCCAAAATCTTGCTAAATCTTTCATGATCACATTCAACTGGCCCCTTTTATTTGATCCATTGTAGCCTCCCTTACTACCTGGAAAAATGCACTAATAAATATAGGAAGGTTGGCCAACCAAATGATGCAGATTACAACATTTAAGCATGCTTAACCCTTACAGATCGGGCCCCAATTTCCACCTTAATAGATCGGGGGAGGGGGGGTCATATTTACCCCCCTCCCCCTCTATCTCGGCTTTTGTTACAGATAGAGACGTAAAATTTTTTTTCTGGTGGTTCATGTGTATTTTTAGAGAAAATTTCTTTTTCTAGTCATAACAGCTCCTTAGCCGCTTTTTAGCCGCCAGCCGCTAAATTTTAGAACAGCTGTAGAGCGGCCAATTTTGTAGCTAGGATGACCAAATTTTAGGACGAAGTTTAATTTTTCATAACAAAAAAATTACTTTTTCTGATCATCGCCGAAAAACGGCAAATAACAGAAACCGCTATTTTCGGCGGTTATGGCAGTAAAACGTTGGTTGGCGGCGCCAATTAATATTTTATCTGTTTATTGTTGCTCAAGGATTTACCAAAAAAAATTATAGGTCTCTAGCTGTAATAGAAGCCACGATATTCATGCTATATGTCTGTAGGAAAAGGCGGACAAAAATCCGTCATAAAGTTGGTCAGGGTGCGGTCAAACGGTCATAACACCACTTTTCTCATTAGATCATTGATATCTCAGTATTCACCAAAAAAAATTTTAGGTTTCTACCTTATTCACAAAAGTCATAATGTATAAATTAAGATTTATTTAGAATTTTTTTTAAATTTTGGTGCTACCCAACTGACTTTGACCAGACACCACGGCCAACACAGACCAGATATCCTAATAAAATCATCTCTTGCCAACGTATAATTACTAAACTTAAAAAGTCATGAAGTCACAACTCTCTATCTTAACTACAAAAAAAATGACTAGAGGGGGGGGGGTCAATATTACCCCCCCACCCCCTCCTCTATCTGTAAGGGTTAAAATGTAAAAACTATAAAATTTTCTATAATATATTTCAGATGATTGTAGAAAGTATCTTTCCCAATGTATCAACTTATTTGATACTGTGGTAATGGTTTACAAAGAAGATATAAACATACAAGATGAAGAAGGTGTAACTTATTAATACAATAATAGTTATTTATCATATTTTCGTAATATTGTAAATGCTAGAAAGGATATTAAAATTATTTCAACAATTTTGGTCATGTGATCAAAATTTGAATTTTCCTTCTACTATTGCCCCCTCTGGGGGCGAAGTAGGTGGAAATTTAAATTTTTGTCACTTGACCTTAATATTGGTGAAATAATTTTGAATGACCTTTCTTGTATAAGCAATATTAATAAAATATGATACTTGGTTTTGTCTCATTCTCTATCTTTTTCGTAAATTTAAAAAAGTCTATCAAAAAATTTACATCATCTAAGGGTGAACAATAAATATCTCTGTCTATTTTTCTCTATATTTCTTCCCCCTCCCCCCTCCCTCACTTTTCTGTCTATTTCCTTCTCTCTCTCCTCCTCTTTTGAACGTTCATTTATACAATAGAGTAACCTAGAGACAGCACAAGGGAATTTTGTTTACATTATCTATCAGCTATAAATTGTTAAATATCTTAGGTTAAAGCTTTCCTTGGGTGAAATTTTTGAAGAAAATATTTCTTCCATCATATAATGTGAAGCGTATGACACAACATATAATAAGTTAGTTATAAATAATTTAATTTCTTATAATAAAGTTATCTTTCTAAAAATTATATCATTGCAAAATTTAGTTGCAAATAATGTTGCCTATAGGGCTGTATTTCATATACAACAAAAAGTGAACAAAGGTTTCTTTTTAAGAAAAAAATGGGGTCAGATTGACCATCTATGTCTAATGTTTATACCCACATCAAATATTAAATTATAACAATGTACAGTAGAGTGGATCAATTTTGGACATTGAATTTGTAATCAACATCTACAGTTTAAACGTTATATAAGAAACCTAAATATAAAAAATTGATTTTGTCCTTGAGGGGAAATGGGGGGAAGGTGTTTCCATGCATTAAAAATTTTAGAAGTTTATTATGGAGGTGCAACTTTTTTTCTTTCAAAGTATTGCTTTATGCATCTTTTTGAATTTGTCTTGTTGATTAATATAAGAATATCAAATTGGTTTTAAAAAATATTCATCCAAGCATGAAAAATCTTAAATTAAATGTAAAATCTCTTGGTTTTTAAATTTATTTATGGATTTTTCTTGCTAGGATCAATAGTTTTAAAAACAAATTTTTTATTCTTATTCTACTTTTCAAGACAAAATTGGGAAGGTGCATAAAGTGTCTTTCTAAAAGTTTACATGCATCAGCGAGCCTCCCCATTATTCAAAATATTTTCTTTTCATTTTTTAGTCTCTTATATGATGTTCAGACAGAAAGTGTATGTAGCACATTTAAAATTAGAAAATCATTGAAAATCAAGCCACTCTAATGTACAGCATTTATTTCTTCAATTCCACAGTACAAAATTATTCCTGTATTTAAATTTAACATATCATATAGGAAAAAATATTCTTGTATTTAAAATTAAAAATCATGTTGGAATTTTTTTTACAATTTTTAAATTTTTTTATAATGTACAGCAAATTATTTCCTTTTTATCTCATGTTTTGAAATTTATAAGATAGTAATAATAAATTACAGAAATAATGAAAGAAATTTAAAGAAGAGAGCGTCAGGGGTGGGGTCGAGGGGGGCTTCTCCCCTCAGGAGAGGGGGGGTTGAGGGGGGTCTCCCCCCTCAGAAAAAGCTTGGGCTTAAATCTTCAACAAATAAAGAAAACAAAATTATTTTAAAAATTTCTTTTTTATGTTAAATATTATTATTTTTGTGACACTTGATTTTGAATGACAAAAAATGTTGAAATAAATATTACCCACTGTATGAAATGTTAAGTTAGAAATCAATAATGATGTTGGAAAATTTATTCTCATTTTATACTCTGAAAAAAGGAATTGACAAAAAATAATAATTTCTATTCCAAACTTTTAAAACAGCATGCCTATTTCTTATTGGTTGACACTCGAATTAAAATAAAATAATGAATATTATTTCAAGACCAGAAATAAATTTGAAATAAATAATTTTCTTTCCCCTATATTTTTTATTCCAAAATGCCAAGAATTAATTTTGAAATAAAATAATTTTCTTTTCAATATTTTTATTCCTTTTTTTTATTGGACGTCATTTTGTGTCCAATGAGAGACTAGTGTTTAAATATTTTAAAGCTTATTACAGCATTTATTTTGAATATGATCATAGCAACATTCTCACATTAAATGTGATAAATGATTTTATATACATTTTAAATTTGGTAAAAATCACAAGATTCATTATTAAAATAAAATGTTTATAATCAGGAAGAACACCTCTTGTAAAGGCTGGTGGTGATCCTCATTTTGTGTTGAAAATTAAACAGGCTGGTGGTGATTTTGGACAAAGTCAATGTGGAGGTATGACTATTTTTATAAAAATATTTTATTTGTGTTAGTTTTAAAGCACACACATACACTGCGTTTTCCAGTTTTGGGAATCATCCAGAAGGAGCATGAAAAAAATAATTATAGGTCCATATTCTGTGTAAAAATGTACATAACATTTACTTAGGTTTTTTTTTTGATATCTCTAAAAATGCGGCTGTGCTGATAGGTACATGTAGGGTAAAAATGCCTGATGATAAATCTATGATAACAATTATAATCAAATAACACATTTATTTTGCAACATATCGGTTGTAAATTACAATATCAAAGAAATAAAAGGTTAAATCAATGTCCCCATTTTATGTTTTTTACATATTTCTTTTTTTGCTACATGCAGAGAGCTTTTAAGGTTCTTCAGAATTTAGTTTTTCTATTTCTCTATGGCAAAGTAATTTTTAGTAGGGAATCTCTTACAATACTGTGCGCATTGAAGAATAAAACAAAAAACTTTTTCATATCAATATCTTTAAAAATAAGCAAGTTATCTTGATTCAAAATTGTCGTTAAAAGGCTTTTTCTTTAATTGCTCGTTATGTGAGTTAATATGTCATACATCAATCAAAGGGGATTAGGAGATTAAAGGGGGAGGAGTGAGGAACGAACATGGGTTTTATTTTAATACTAGCAAATTGAATCATAATTAAAGCAAGAATAAAGTTAATAATTTGTTCTGTAAAAATAAGCATTTTTAAATTAAATTTTAAATGTAATTATTAGAATATTTCGTTGAGCATGCTATAATATGGTTTTCAAGTCAAAAGAAGAATTTAGTTGAACATTATAGTCCTAAGTTCTACAAGAATAAAGTAACACATATACATTTTGAATTCTTTAAGCTCTAAAAAAAAGCGCTATTGTTTTAAGAGATATTAAAAAACACCTTTTATTAAATTAATCCATACTTTTATAGAGAATAAGAATATATAATTATTTTTTCATACTCCTACTGGTTATTTCCCAAAACCAGAAAACGCAGTTTTATTTGAACCACCATTTTGAAGCAAAATGAAATAATTAATTATTTATTTTTTAGCATCTGAAGTAAGCTACAAGACAGGAGGTAAATGTACAATAATACAACTTTAATAAATAAGTTTTTTCTAAAACAAATTTGGACTGAAAATAAAAATGAACCAGGATACAACAAATGAACATTGGCATATTTCAACTTTTCAAGTAACAATGCAATTAACATTCAACAATATCTAGAATTCTAAACAAGTAAATCTGTTCCAATTCATAGAGATTTTATTGCACTAAAGTCTGATGAAACTTTAAAGAAATCATTCCATATTACAGCCTGGCTATTAATATAATATTTTTTTACAGCTTTGTTTGCAGCATCAGAACTTGGAGACTATACGGAAGTAGAGAATATATTGAAAACTGGTAATTTTTCTGTTGATGAAACTGACTCTCAAGGTAATTTTTATTGACAGAGTAAAGAAATTGCATTCACAGAAGCTGTTACTGTTTAAATTAAATCATATATATTATCTATTAAATAATGTGACCATTTAAATTTTCTTATTTATCTATCTATACAATTATCCATCTACCTTTCAAATTATCTATCTATCTTCAGGGCGTGCAAAAAAATGCGGACATTTTGAAAATTAAAATTACGCAGCTTGTGATAATAGGAAAAAAGTGTTAAGCATACCGCTATGACCTCTATTTTTGGAAATAGGTACCTGTGCTACGAATTCTTTGGGAGCTACGTGGTAAAATATCCCAACTGACATAAAACTTGACTTGCGAGTATATTACATAAATATTAGAGAATATTATTGAAAAATAAAATTGTGCAACTTGTGTTAATAATCTATCTATCCATCTATCTATCTATCTATCTATCTATCTATCTATCTATCTATCTATCTATCTATCTATCTATCTATCTATCTATCTATCTATCTATCTATCTATCTATCTATCTATCTATCTATCTATCTATCTATCTATCTATCTATCTATCTTTCTATCTATCTATCTATCTATCTATCTATCTATCTATCTATCTACCTATCTATCTATCTATCTATCTATCTATCTATCTACCTATCTATCTATCTATCTATCTATCTATCTATCTATCTATCTATCTATCTTTCTATCTATCTATCTATCTATCTATCTATCTATCTATCTATCTATCTATTTATCTATCTATCTATCTATCTATCTATCTATCTATCTATCTATCTATCTATCTATCTATCTATCTATCTATCTATCTATCTATCTATCTATCTATCTATCTATCTATCTATCTATCTATCTATCTATCTATCTATCTATCTATCTATCTATCTATCTATCTATCTATCTACCTATCTATCTATCTATCTATCTATCTATCTATCTATCTATCTATCTATCTATCTACCTATCTATCTATCTATCTATCTATCTATCTATCTTTCTATCTATCTATCTATCTATCTTTCTATCTATCTATCTATCTATCTATCTATCTATCTATCTATCTATCTATCTATCTATCTATCTATCTATCTACCTGTCTATCTATCTATCTATCTATCTATCTATCTATCTATCTATCTATCTATCTATCGATCTATCTATCTATCTATCTATCTATCTATCTATCTATCTATCTATCTATCTATCTATCTATCTATCTATCTATCTATCTATCTATCTATCTATCTATCTATCTATCTATCTATCTATCTATCTATCTATCTCTCTATCTATCTATCTATCTATCTATCTATCTATCTATCTATCTATCTATCTATCTATCTATCTATCTATCTATCTATCTATCTATCTATCTATCTATCTATCTATCTATCTATCTATCTATCTATCTATCTATCTATCTATCTATCTATCTATCTATCTATCTATCTATCTATCTATCTATCTATCTATCTATCTATCTATCTATCTATCTATCTATCTATCTATCTATCTCTCTATCTATCTATCTATCTATCTATCTATCTATCTACCTGTCTATCTATCTATCTATCTATCTATCTATCTATCTATTTATCTATCTATCTATCTATCTATCTATCTATCTATCTATCTATCTATCTATCTATCTCTCTATCTATCTATCTATCTATCTATCTATCTATCTATCTATCTATCTATCTATCTATCTATCTATCTATCTATCTATCTATCTATCGATCTATCTATCTATCTATCTATCTATCTATCTATCTATCTATCTATCTATCTATCTATCTATCGGTTAGTTACATAATATTATTATACTTTATACTATATCTTTTGTATATTCTTTATACCTATCTATATATTTATCTATCTATCCATGCACCTTTCTCTATATCTATAACTGTACTCTGAACTAAAGAATATATAATGTAATTAATATATTTATATCTAGGTTACACAAGTCTTATGGTTGCAGCACGGAAAGGAAACACAGATTTAACCAGACTACTTCTACAACATGGAGCCAATGTCGACCATAAAGATATTCATGGTTAGTTACATAATATTATCATATTATATTTGTAACTTTTTATTATTTTATCTGTTTATCTGTATATCCATTTATCTCTCTGTATATCTATAACTGTACTCTGAACTAAAAAAAATATATAATGTAACTAATATATTTATATCTAGGATGGACAAGTTTTATGTGGGCAGCATACTATGGAAAGACAGAAACAGTCAGACTGCTTTTAAAATATGGAGCCAATGTGAACCATATGAATAAAGATGGTTAGTTACATAATTTAATTATACTATATTTGTATCTTTAGTTTATTCTATCTATCTATATATAGTCTAAACATATATCTCTGTACACTGCTCTCTGTATATCTATAACTGTACTCTGAACTGAAGAATATATAATGTAACTAACATATTTATGTCTAGGTGAGACAAGTCTTATGTATGCAGCAGAGAATGGATATACAGAAGTAATCAGAATACTTCTAGAACATGGAGCCGATAAAGAAAATATGTTTGGTTAGTTACATAATATTATTATATTTTATTTGTATATCTTTAGTTACAGTATGTTCTTTCTATCTATATACATCTATCTATCTATATATCTTTCTATCTATCTATATATCTATCTATCTATCTATCTATCTATCTATCTATCTATCTATCTATCTATCTATCTATCTATCTATCTATCTATCTATCTATCTATCTATCTATCTATCTATCTATCTATCTATTTATATATAGATAACTGAGTAAACTAACCCTTTAAATCTCTCTATCTATCTACATAGCTATCTATATATCTATCTATCTATCTATCTATCTATCTATCTATCTATCTATATATCTATCTATCTATCTATCTATCTATCTATCTATCTATCTATCTATCTATCTACATATCTATCTATCTATCTATATATCTATCTATCTATCTATATATCTATCTATCTATCTATCTATCTATCTATCTATCTATCTATATATCTATCTATCTATCTACCTATTTATCTACCTATTTATTTTCTTTTCAACTCTCCATCTCTCACACGCTCTTTTAAACTACGATGTAATATTTTTACCCTCTCAAATCTGGAAACATTTTGATTCTAAATGTCTAATTCAAATATAGTTTATGCCAACTTTATAAACTATATAAAAGTCATATTGCTGACATATTAACAATATTAAGGATATTGTAATCATATTATGTCTACATAACTATTTTAACTATCATATAAATTTTGACAGGGTAACTATTTGTATGCTTATTATATAATACTATCATAGGTTTGACACCTCTAGATTATGCTCTTGGAGTATATTCTGATCACACTGATGAACAGAAAAAAGAAAAGAAAGAAATAGCAGAAATACTTAGAGAAAATGGTAAGCTTATTTAATAATTCTATGTTTATAAGTGTAGCTATCCTATCATTTTATTCGGCTTTTAATGAATTCTTTCTATTTGTCACCTATACTTCAGTAAATTAAGATTGGGGGAGGGGTTCAGGAAAAAATATAATCATCGCAAATAGATATAGTCTTGCAAAAGGGATGCTATGCGGGTTTTATTCACCCTTATTGAAAAATTAAGGTGGGTGGGGGGTTGTGTGGGGAAATGTTGGATATAAAGACAAACAAATTTTAATGTCTTAAAGTTAAAACCTTTTTAAGGAGCTAAGAAGGGAAGTGAGATTGAGTAAAGTCAGAATACAACAATATAACAAGGTAAAACATTTAGATAAATTCTTTAAGAACAAAAGAGTTAGCTATATGAGTGCTCTCATTTAAAGTGCCTATCAAGCACATTGTGAAGTAAATTTTTTTTTATACCAACTTACCTATATATTTAGCTATTTACTTATCTGTATATACATCTAGTAATTGCTATTTGTTTACTTAGCTATGTCAGAAACGTATCCCTATTATAATCCTTAATTCTAAACCTATAACTGTTTAAATTTATAAGGCAGATAAGGCAGGAGATTTTTCCTTTCTATCTATATATATATTTATTTATCTAAACATATCTTTATATATATATTTGCTTAATTGCCTATCTCAAAATATCTAATCTAAAAATCACAATATACAGAGAAACAACTCTTTCTAATTTTTAGTTTCGCTATATCTATCTATGAAGATTTCCTGTCCATCTGTTTAAATCTTATATCTGCTATTAATTCCAATATAATTTTGATTAATTAATATAACAATTATTTCAGAACAGAACAGCTTTGGGTCAACAGAGTGATTACCTACAATGCTTTATAGTCATCATTAAATACTGTGCCTTTTTTTTATAAAAATTGATTATTGTATGATTCATGATTTTCAAAATAAGAATATTTAGATTTTAAAGTTTTTTTACTTATAATTTTAATCTGTTTCCTAGCTTAGCTACTTTTAATTTACTTTGTCTGTCAGTTACAAGTCTGAAAGACCTATTTTAACTTTAATATTTAAAAAAAATGCTTTATATGTTCTAAAAGGTTTTATGGATATAATCAATCCTTGACTCTTAAGATGATTTGATAGATGTTGGTTATAATATTAAATGTTTGGTATCCTAATGCTGAATTGTCAATTTTATCCTATTATAAATAGGATCAAAATATACATAAAAGCAAAGCTCTAAAGACAGAGGTTATTTCATATGGGCATAACCACTTGTTGATTGTCAGAACTTAATAAGCAGAATATTATATTTATTATTAATTTTGATGAATATTATTAAATACAGGATACTGTTTAATGACATACTCGCATTTTTAGGACTTGATTATGGAGATGCTTATCTTTAGATATTATACCTTGTTGTTCTAGGAATCAATATTAAAAAATCAGATGAATTAAAAGGATCTGTATGGTTTAAATGAACTTTGGGTCTTTCTGGTAATGCTCATAGAGTTGCTATCTTTTTAAATCGAACCTAACAGTTACAAGAATCATCCTGCAAAGTTTAAAATTGATAAGAACTAACCTTTAGGTGCAACTCTATGTAGGTCCTGTAGGTCAACCTAAACAAGTACAACCCTAAGTACCTTTATAAAATCGGTCAACCTAAAGCATATAAAAATACTCAACCAATGTAATGAGTAATAAAGCAAAACTATAATGTTTAGCTGTGTTGCAGCAGATGGCCGACTTTTGATTATTAATGCTAGATAAGCATCTTTACATGCTGGATGTTACAGGTAAAAATCCTACTGTCGACAGAAACTGTGGCGAGTAGTAATCAAGGTTTCTAATAAGTGTTTAAACCTAATAAGCAGAATATTAATTAATAGTATAAAAGAAAGTGTACACAAATTTGTTGCAAAACTGAGTAAATACAGAAAACAGTAAAAGGACATACTTTTAGCATTTAGTGAGATCTTAAGCCAGACACATAGAAACACATCATATTACTATGATAATAGTATTTTGATAAACATCCTGTTACTTTTATAACAGGATTACAATATACATTATTACATAATATCATTATTCTGCGGCAAAAAAAACCTACAATTAAAAAAATTTAGCTTATTTTGATTTACTTACAGATTTTGATTTATTCACTTCATGGATTTTTTTTATATTTATTTTTAAAATCTTTGGAACTTTTAATTATAACAAAAGTTTCTAGTTAATACTTATAATAAAGTAAATGGATCTGTGTGTGTCTGTCTGTCTGTACTGCTGATCCAATATGGTTCTCCTTCACAGTGTAGCTTCCCATATGTCCTGGGAAGATTTATAACTATTTTGAAGGTGAGTTCAACAACTCTTCCAAGAAAAATTGTCACTAGAAAAAAATGACCCCATTGAAATCCTACTATTTCTTTTTTTAAAACTAAAATATAAAGCAGAGTGGGACGACTTCCCAAGAGGTACTAGAGGCTCCTAAAAGCATAGCCTCTAGTATATTATAGAGAAGGGTGATAGAAAGATAGTAAACTCCGTATATATATGCTGAACAGGGTCTGTGTGTGTGTGTGTGTGTTTGTATCTAAAAGGATCTCGCTAATCAACTGAACCAAAATGGTTCTACTTTACAATGTAGCTTCTATTGGGTCCTGGGAAAGTTTTTACCTATTTTGTTGGAGGGTACCACCACTCTTGAAAAATATCCATAAAAAAAAACGCTCTGTGACTTTCAAGACTTCCCTTCCTACAGGGATCGTATTCCTTAAAATAAAGTAACAGGATCTGTGTTTGTCTATATGTCTTTACCAAAGGAACTCGCTAACTGCTGAACCGATCGGGTTCTCCTTTACAGTATAGCTTCCCATAGGTCCAAAGAAGGTTTATAACTATATTGGGGGAGGGTACCACCACTCTCCCATGAAAAATAGCAAAAAATCCGATGTCCAAGCCTTCCTTTCCTACAAAGATCGTAGTAGGTAAATATAATGGTATAGAAAATCTTAGAGAAAATATAAATATTACAAATTCAAATACAGGATGCTTCATATTAACTTGATTACATTTAAGGATGTTATTATGGAGATGTTACACTTTACAATAACCATTAGAGTAAAACACTAGAGAGAGAAAGGGTTAAATAACTGTATCTCCCCATCGCAACAACCTTGTGAAACCTTTCTATTGGGTCATTGAAAATCAACCAATGGTGTCGCTTATATTAACACAGCAAAGTAGCAGAAAATAACTTAGAAGCAGATGAAAGGGGTCTTTGAAAAAGGAAGGGAGGCAGTTGCCTGTATATATATCTATGCTATAGATCTGTTTAATAACCCTAAGATTTTCCATTTAAAAATCAAATAAATAGTACAATTATTTCGATAGAATTAAAGATTAAAATGATCGCATGGACTTTCTGATAATAACTTTTTACATATTTTATTGAAATCAAGGTTTTAGACAAATAGGATGTCTCCTAAAACAAATTTACCTCCTATTAAGATTTTAATTGTTGGTTGAAAAATTTAAACACTGTTAGTTAGTAGGGAGAAGTCCCCAAAGCTTTAAATAACGTTTTTATTCGTTGGCTTGACAAATTTGGGGACTTTTATTAAATTTTGATTGAGTGTCAAAACGTTTTAACCACAAATTTTAATCTAAAGAAGGATGCATTTTGTATATGATAATTGGGGTTGTACATTAATTTATTAGCCATTGTCTTATCCCTTTACATCCCTGTTTGGGTGGTTTCAATTGTAGGCGCTGTCCATTTAGATCTTATAAGAAAATTGGCGATAAAATAAGATTACTATGATGGCAAATTAACAAAATTATCAATTCTGTTGGTTTAAATTAATGGTTGAAAAGTTTAGACAATGCTAGTTTGTACAAACAAATCAAATCCCAAAAGTTTTTAAGTCAACAAAAGTGTTAAAATTATTTGGGACCTTATAATTTACAGTCCAATGTCTCCTCCCTCCCTGGCTGTCACTCTATAATTGCTTGCAGTTCATTTGCCTGACAATTGGTTAAGTTTTTGCATCTATGGATGTTGTCATCCTTGTTTGTTTATTAAATATTTTACCTTAGTTAATGCTTATAACATTTTCATTTTTCAGATGCAAATAAAAACTAAAATTTTATTTTTAAAGTTCACGGATTTTTCACTTTTTATTTGATGGATTTTTTTCATTAAATTTAATGTTTAGGTAAAAAACAAAGATGGCAACATCAACATAGGTGAAATTAGACAGACAGACAGACGGACAAATAAATGATAATATCAAATAATTACTTTAAGTCTTTTATTTTTAATATTTTGATTTTTAAACCTTTTTTAATAACAAATTTTATTTGATAAAATTATCAGATTGATCAGATTTTTGGAATCCTGATTTTAGGATAACAAAGTACAATGCTATAAGCAAAGTCTTAAATCAAGTCCTAAAAATGTAAACGTGTCCTTAAAATATATTCAGTATTTAAGCAGTTTTCAACAAATTTACTTTCAATTTTGTTTCGACTTTTAACTAACACTCTAAAAGTGTTAATGTTCGTTTGTCCCATTATTTTATAGCTTCGCTTTTATGGATAAAAAGCTTGCTTAAATGAAAAAATCATTTCTTAAAGCTAGATCTATATAAACAAACTAGCGGCTTCGCCCCTGAGAGGCCTCTAGGGGCAATTGAGATTGTAGAATGTAAAATTTTACCCCCCTCCCCTCCCCCCAATTTTAGTTTAATTTTAAAAAACAGCAAAAGTAAAAATATCAAGGATGACAACATCTAAAAATGCGAAGCTCTGAAATCAAGAAGAGAGATGACATTAGGCTGTTTATTACAATTGTCCCCAAAGTTTTTTTATCCGTAGGATTATTAACTTTTGAGACTTTTAATATATTCTCATTGGTTGGTTCATAAGTTAAGTGTCCAAACGTTTTAACCACTAATTGAAAATCCATAGAAGGGGTAATTTTGTTTATTTTGTACATCAATTTATCGGCCATTGTCTTATCACTTAAGATCCCTACCCTAAAATAGGAGGACAAACGCTTGTAGAGTTTCAGAACTGAATAAATGTAGAAAATTGTAAGTAACTGCTTAAATCTTTGTAATAAAGTAACAGGATGTTTGACTGTGTGTTTGTATGTTCTAGCTAACCGCTAGCCGATCAGGTTCTCCTTAACAGAGTAGCTTCTCATAGGTCCCGGGAAGGTTTATAACTATTTTGGGAGGGTATTACCACCCTCCCAAGAGAAATCACAAAAAATCAAACAACAAAAAATTTCCACAAAGACTTTAACACAACATAGTCAATTATTTCTTAAATTTGATATTTAAATTAAAAACAAAAATACATTTAAGTCCCACTAGAGGCCTCTAGGGGGCGTAGCCGCTAGTAAAGGATAAACAAAGGACATACTTACTTTTAGGCCCTAAATGATGAACAGGATCATATAAAAAGTTGTTGCCATAAAAGCTAAAAATCTGCATATTTTAAATAGACCGCACATACATTCAGGTAATGAGTAGATAGTTGCTATGTTTACCTAACTGTTAAAGGAATCATCATGCAATGTTTAAAATCGATTTAACAACTCTAACATGTTTAAATTAATGAAATTTTAACTGTGGGTTTATATTTCTTTTAGGGGAGGAGTTGTCCCCCACCCCTTTTTATTTTTTTGGGGTATGGCTATTTTTTTCCATGGCGATTTCGATTTGGAGGAACTTTGAGAGGCTACAATTTAAAGGAAAACCATATCAGTTCAGCAAGATCCTTTGGTAGACACACACACATACAGATGGCTCATTATTTACGAAAAAAAACATTTTTCTGCATGAGGTCTCATATTTTGATAAAAACTTCCAGTCTCATTCGTTTGGTCATAAAACTAAGAATGTAACTTTTTATATCCATTTAAAGTCCGATTTTTTGCGCATTTTCTCACTGTGGTGTTTTCACAATGAAAAAAAGGCATTTTTTCGTGATTTTCAAGTTTAAAATTTTTACAATAATTTTCAACTTACATACATGTTTTATATATCAAATTAATCCCCCAGATGAGTACAATATAGAAATTTTCTTAAAAATCACAAAAATTATGAATTACAGGGTGTCACAAGAATAATGTCAAAACATGTTTTTTTAACTTTTGACACTAACACACAAAATATTTTGCCCATTTTTCGCCTTGAGAGTGATTATCATCAATTTTAAATACATATGAAGTAAATTTGGCGTGGGCACTCCATATTTGGACTCCTGAGAAATTTTTGAAACACCCTGTAAAAGTGATTTTTGCGTCTGTAAAGCTAAAAATTGGTCCAAATTGATTAACTTTCTTATATTGTAATACTTATAATTTAGTAACATGATGTCTGTCTGTTTGCACTGACAGATTTCGCTAAGCGCTGAACTGATAAGGTTCTCCTTTACAGAGCTGAGCAACAGTAAAAACTAATTTTAAAATTCCCATAAAAAGTTAATCAGGGGCTTAATTCAAATTTAGGCTCTGCAGTCTGATTCTACTGGTGTCATAGTATATTTTGATATATGTTTTAAAAATAGGTTAAAAACAGTTTAAGATCTCAATAACTACTGAACTGATAAGGTTCTCCTTTACAGGGTAGCTTCACATAGGTCCTGGGAAGGTTTATAACAATTTTGGAGGAGGGTACAACCACCCTCCCAAGAGAAAAAAAACCTAAAAAATTACCTTCCCTCCCAAAAAAATTAAATAAAATTTTTAAACTAAAATAATAATTGGGTTGGGTGGGAGTTTGTCGACTCCCCTGGCCTCCCCCCTAAACTTTTTTACGTTATAAAAAAAATGAATTTAAAAAAAGGTTTTAGGATTCAACTTCCCCCATCCTTAAGTGCCTCTAGAGGCCTCTTTGGGCGTAGCCATTATTTATCTATAATACAAAGTTATATATATAAAGTATTAATTTTTTTCTGAAGCTTGAGATCTCAATAACTTGAGGAAAGCTTCACACATGTCCTAGAAATATTTCTAACTATTTTTAAAAATTTACCCCCCCCCCTCCCCTCCAAAAAAATGGGTTATTGAATTAAACTCCCCCTTCCCCAAGTACCCCTAGAGGCCTGTAGGGGCGTAGCCGTTAGTGTTTTTTATATTGAGGAAATTAATTCAGTGAATTACACTTTTTTGTAATTTTGTAAATTACACAAATTTTCATTGGTGGCACTGAACATAGTACAAGCTGGAAAAATACAGGGCTCTAAAGGGATAAGACAATGGCCAATAAGTTGATGTACATCCCCAATGATGATACATAAAATAATCCCTTATGTAGATTACAATGAGTGTATTAAACTTAATCAACCAACTAATCAAAATTCAATAAAAGTCCTTAAAGTTGTTGAGCCTATGAATAAGAAAACGTTATTTTAAAACTTTGGGGACTAGTATAATAAACAGTTCAAAGTCCCCTCCATCCCTGGGAAAAATACTATTATCAAGGTCGACAAGATTCTACACACACACACATGCACACACACACAAACATACACACACACATACATACACACACACGCACATACAGATGCACACACACAGACACACACACACAGAACACACTACACACATACACACACACACACACACATACAGATGCACACACACAGACACACACACAAAATGAACCAAGTGCTTTAGTTACTTATAGACTTTTGATAAGTTAACATGAATAAACTAAGCTTAGTGAGTTAACAAAATTTAGTAGCAAAACTGCTCTGTAACACAGTGTGTGTCTGTATGTCTAATCAGAGAGAGAGGGGACAATGTGCTGTTAATTACACTAGTCCACAAAAGTTTTACAATAACATTTTCTTATTCATTGGCTTAACAATTTTGGGAACTTTTGTAGATTTTGATTGATTAGTCCATTAAGTTGAGTGTCAACACGTTTCAACCATTGTAAATCTACAGACGGAATCGGCCATTGTCTTATCCCTTGCAATCCCTGGTGTGTTTGTTTGTCTAATAAATTTTTAAACTTTCCTAATTGCACTGTTACAGGAATCATCATCCAAAGTTTGAAATTTTATAGGACATTCTAACATGCATAAATTAACTAAAAGTTAACCATGAAGTGACGTACAAATTGACAGATGCACAGACCATAATTTGAGAAAAGCTATGTGTTATAAAGATTACCAACTTTTTTATTTATTTTTCAACTAGATGCTACGCCCTTAGAGGCCTCTAGTGTCGCTTGATGAAGGGTGGGAGGGGTAGATTTTGACAATCGTTGAAACTTTAGATTTTGTTCTAAAAATATAAAAAATAATTTTTTTCATGGGAGGATTTTGTGATTCATCATTGGGGATGTACATTAATTTATTTACCCTTGTATGATGTTGGTAATATATTTTTAGGTTTGTTTTATGTTGTATGTGGGTTGCAGCTTTTCAAGACCATTTTCTAACCTAGGTAAGTTTTCAAACCGATTAATATCTGGTGGATTAGAACCGGTTCTCAGCCTTACTATCCGCAGAAAGCTGTCTATAATATGATGCGATAAATGACTTTTACAGTATTGCTTCAAAACCAATTAATATCCAGTGGATTAATAACCGGTTCTCAGCCATACTGAAAAATTATGTATAGCATCGTATTATAACCAGTTTTCTACTAATATACAATTTACAATTTTTGTATAATTAAGGACAGTCTGGTTAGATAACAGTAAGCTTTTTTCTTTAATTTAGTCAGATTTGAATTGTCCTATCAATTTCAAACTTGGCATAGTGATTCCTGTATTAGTTAGGTACGATTTGGAAAGAGTAGCAACTTTAAAATCGTTAACAGAATGTACTTATATTCATTTAAAACATGTCGATTTTTAATTATATTTGACACTAAATTTTCATATCTTATGAATATCTGATTTTTGGAATACTGATTCCTATTACAACAAGGCACAATTTTATAAGCAAAGCATCTCTATAGTGTCTTAAGCAGTATACTGTAATCAAGTAGTTTTGCAACAAATTTACTAACAATTTTGTTTAGACTTATGCATCTATATTCTGCTAATTCAGTTTTGACACTATTCAGTGTTAATGTTGGTTTGTCCTACCTTTACAGAGCTTTGCTTTTATTGATGTTGTCATCCTTGTGTATTTCTTTAAATTACAAATCATTTTGTTTAGATTTATTAGAAATAATAAATTTTTATGTGATATAATTATTCTATTTATTTGATTTTTGGGAAACTGATTCCCATTACAAGAAGGTATAAAGTCAATTAAAAATCATTTTGTTCAGATTTAAAGAGAAGCAATAAATTTTTAAGTGATATAAATATGCTTTTCATTTGGTTTTTAGAAAACTCATTCTTATTACAAAAAGGTACAATGTTATAATCGAGCATCTTTATAATGTCTTAAACAGTGTACTGTAATCAAACAGTTTTGCAACAAATTTACTTATAATTTTGTTTTGACTTATGCATCTATATTCTGCTTATTCAGATTTGTCACTTTTAAGTGATATAATTATCCTATTTATCTGATTTTGGAAAACTGATTCCTATTACCACAAGGTAAATGTCAATTGACAAATATTTCTTTTTAGATTTATTAGAAGCAGTAGAAACAGGATCTACTGGTGAAGTTATCAAGTTATTGGATGCTGGAGCTGATATTGAAGAGAAAAATTATTATGGTAGGCTTTAATCACTGCACACTGGTCTGAAATTGCTTTTTTTTTATCAACATTTTGTTTTCAGCCGTTGTTGGTAAGCTTTAATCATTGGATTCATCTAAAGGGATAAGACAATGACCGATAAATTGATGTACAACCCATATAATGAAATACAATTATCACTTTAGTAGATTAAAATTAAGGTTTGAAACGTTTGTACACTCAACTTAATGATCCAACCAATCAAACTTTAATAAATTAAAAGAGGATAAATTTGCACACCCCACCCAAAGGCGTGTTAGGTTAGAAAAAAAAACCCGCAGAAACGGTTTACACAGGATGTACTGGGACCTTATGGTGAGTTCAGAACATGCTTTCTCTAAATTGAGTTAGTAGCTTCCCATAGTAGAAAATTTTAAAATTACCTTTGGTGATCAAATTTTACTTTAATTTTTTGACTACCTTCACCTATCCTGCTTTATTGTCTTATTTTGTCTTTCATGTTCACCATGCAAATTCGTTCACATTGCAGTTGAAATGACAGATATTGGAGCTTTCTAAAAAGGTCTCTAACATTTTTCTAGCTCTAATACTTTATGAGATATCTTATTTCAAAGTATTGCTGTATAATCATCTTTTACACAGCAAAAAGTTGAAATATAAAATTAGTTATTTTAGAGTAAATTACATGCACATTCATATAAATCTCTCTAATTTTGCTCCAAATTTACCAAATTGAACAGTTAAGGTGCCTAAACCTATCTACATTCAATGGACAATCCAAATCCACACTTTATAAGACTTTATAAGTCACCAGGAGAGGCCTAAAATGTAATATCAAAGAAACAAATGTAATCTAATTTTAATTATAAATCACTTTTAAGGCATTTTTAATAATGTAATAGGTGTTTTAAGGTGCAATAAACTCAAATTAATTATGATTTATTATTTTTTAAAATCTCAGTACTAGTTTAGAGTACCTAACAGTGTATATTAAAAAAAATGTGGCCTAAGAATCATTTTTTTTCTTTTATTATATGTGAGATCATCCATGAAAGTCTTTTAATTACTTTGTTTTCTTAGGGAAGGTGGCAAAAACTAATTTTGTTTCATAAGGTTATAAGAAAATTTAAAAGACCCATCAACTATTCTTAGAAAAAATTACTAGAAATAATAGATTATATTTGTAAACTGCTTGGAAATGCTTAAAATTCTAACAAATTTTTTGTTTATTTTCAATGATTATGTCTATTTTTCTTACAATATGTTTCTTTTGGTTCAAAATATCATGATTGTGTTTTATTGGCTTTCTCATTACAAAGTGACAATTTTTTACACCATAACTTATCTTAAAATCCTTGCTAAAGTCAATTAAATTTCAATTTATTTAAATAAACAGCAAATATTTTTTCCTTTAGCATTTTTTAAATTCACTTCATCATGCTCCTGTTGACTTATAAAGTCTTAAAAAGTGTGGATTTGGATTGTCCATTGAATGTAGATAGTTTTAGGCACCTAAACTGTCCAATTTGGTCAATTTGGAGCAATATTAAAGGGATTTACATGAAGATACTTGAAATTTTCTCTAAAATAACTAATTTTTTATTTCAACTTTTTGCTGTGTAAAAGATGTTTTTACAACAATACTTTGAAATAAGATATTTCAAAAAGTATTAGAGCTAGAAAAATGTTAGAGACCTTTTTAGAAAGCTCCAATATCTGTCATTTCAACTGTCATGTGAGCGAATTTGCATGATAAACATGAAAGGCAAAATAAGACAATAAAGCAGGTTAGGTGAAGGTGGTCTAAAAATAAAAGTAAAATTTGATCACCAAAAGTAATTTTAAAATTTTCTACTATGGGAAGGTACTAACTCAATTTAGGGAAAGCATGTTCTGAACTCACCATAAGGTCCCAGTATATCCTGTGTAAACCGTTTCTGTGGGGTTTTTTTTCTAGCCTAACACGCCTTCGGGTCGGGTGTGTTTGAACATTTTTGGCTGATGTTTCCCAAATGACATTATATTAGAATATTCCATTATTCTAATATGACGTCATTTGTAATTTTTCAGCATAAGAAAATTTGCGATTTAGCCTTATACTAAAGTAACAGTAGGATTGTGTGTGTGTGTGTCTTTGTGTACTGAAGGATTTTGCAAACTGCTAAACTGATATGCTTCTCCTTTACAGGGTAGCTTCTCATAGGACCTGGGAAGGTTTATAATTATTTTGGTGGAGGGTACCACCACCATCCAAATAAAAATCTAAAATAAAAAACTCCCCCCTTTTCAAGGCCCCTAGAGGGGCGTAGCCACTAGTATGCACCAGCTTATACCAATAACGAAATTAATTATGAAAAAAATCACGACACCTATATGTGTTTTTCAGCTGTCGTTGGGGGGCAACACATCATAAAACTGACCACCTCTCCATTTGCCCCCTAAATATTATTTTAGATTTATTTCGCTTGTTGGTTATACCTTATTCCTGAATATGCACTATAAGGAGCTTTGTATATGATAGTTATTTCTTGCATAATATTATAAACAGCTTTCCAATGATAAAATAAAGTACAATTATAAAAAAAAACTGGTTTTAATCATATGATTGTACATTTTTATATTCGTAGAAAACTGGATATAATATGATGCTAGACATAGTTTTTTTGTTTGGATGAGAACCAATAGTAATCCTTCAGATATTAATTGGTTTTGAATGAATACGAGAATAGTTATTTCTCGTATCGTATTATAAACAGCTTTCCGCGGATATAGAATGTACAATTATAAGATTAAAACTAGTTTTTTTAGCCCCGTGGTGCCGAAGGCACCGGCTAAAAAAACTAGTTTTAATCTTATGATTGTACATTTCTATATTCATAGAAAACTGGATATAATACGATGCTAGACATAGTTTTTTCGTATTCATGAGAACCCGTTCCTATCCACCGGATTCGAATGAATACGAGAAATATAATTATTTAGGTGCTACAAGTCTTATCATTGCAGCTCAGAAAGGAAATTTGGAAGTAGTGAAGTTACTTTTGCAGAGAGAAGCAAATGTCAATGCAAATTACAACTATGGTATGTTCTAAATCAGCTTTTACCAACAACAAAATTAATTAGAAAAAAACCATGTAACCTATACAAAATTTCAGCTGTCGTTGAGGGTCAACACATAGTAGAACTGAAGACCTCTACATCTGCCCTCAAAATATTAGACTAATTTTGTTTGTTGGTTAAACCTTATATTGGTTATCCTTGGTTTCCTCTTGGACCTTTATGCTACCAATTTTATCGTAAGGGGAGGCCTTTTAGAATCATGACATTTTTTGCCAACAATTTAAATTAAAACAAAGGTTTCTTTAAGAAATGTATTTAGGAAATACTCCATTGATTCTTGCTGCTAAGAATGGACATGAAGATATTGTTGAAGAGCTGATACAACATGGAGCTCATGTTAATGATAAGAATGTAGATGGTTAGTTTATAGGCTAAAGTACTTAATTTAATAACCATAGTAAAAAAATATTTTTCTACCAACTGATGCTTGATTTTGTTGTTACTTATACTCTATCAACCATCTATCCTATCATTTAAAGTAGTAGGTTTTTTTCTGTAGCCTGGATTTTGATAAATAATAAATCTTTTGTGTTTTCCATTTCATGGAAGCTTTACATAGTTCCAGAGCTGGATAATCAAAACATTTATACTAGAATCAAATACTGGAAACACCCACCAGCTCAGAGGCAGTAGTCTAGTCATTTTACAATGCCAGTGAGCTGATGGGTATTTCCAAAATGTTTCCCAACTCACATCTGCCATTTTCATTTAAAGATTCCTATTAGGTGAGCTGCCTTTTTAAAATTGGTTCACTGGATCAGCAGTGGCATCATTGTGAATTAAAGATCCAGCTCTGGAGTGGGTTTGTGCTGTTTATCTTATTTCCCTACACCTTTTATAGATGCTAGGTGCACAGTTACTAGTACTAAATTAAGTATCATGTATGAATAAATTTATTTTATTGCCTTTGTCATTAAACCATTTGACACTTCCAATTCAACCAAAAAATTTATAAGCAAAAACATTATTTTGAAATCATAATAATTACTGCAAAGATTTAAGCAATTGTGTTATTGTAAAGGATGGACTCCCTTGATGGCAGCTGCTCGTGAAGGACATGGAGATATTGTAAAGAACCTCATCAACCTCGAAGCTAATGTAAATGATAAGAATAAATTAGGTAAGTTTTTTTGTCCAATATAATATCGTGTTAATTATTTTCTATATTTTTCTTAGTCTTACCATTTGAGTAAAAAAATAGAGGAGGATGGAGTTCAATGTTTCCCTGTTCTAACTTTCAATTAGGAAAATCAACCAATAACATTGGGAATATTAACACAGCCAAGTCGCTACAAAAGAGCAGAAAGCTATTTGTTAGCAGACAAAAAAAAACCTAAACAGAAATGTGTCATATATCATATCTTCATGGAGCTGATTTGAATTTAAAAGATATCAATGGCTAGGTACACAATGATATTAGTAAATATTTATCTATAGGCCTTTTTCTTAAAATGTCTCTTTCAGTGTAAAGAAATACAATATTTTCATACTTGTCCATATAGGTCTTCAAAACCATCAAATTTTAAAGTGTATATTTATGTCTAGGAGTGACTGGTCTTATTTTGGCAGCGAAGAATGGAAACACTGACGTGGTGAAAATATTGTTAGAACATGGAGCTGATATTAGCGCAAAGGACAATAATGGTACGCTATTAGTTTATACACCCAACTTTCTATTTATCTATATATGCATGTACCCATCTATCTATCTATTTACAATATATCTATCCATCAATGTAATTGTCTCACTATTACATCACAATTCTATGCATTTGAAATTCTAAAACATATAATTCTTTCTGTTATTTTTTTTCTCTGTAAACTGGCCAATGACATTTTTATTTTTTTGTCTAGGCAGGAACAGTCTAATCCATGCTGCAAGCAAGGGAAGAACTGATGTGGTTAAAATACTGTTAGAACATGGAGCTGATGTTAATTCAAAGGATAATGAAGGTTAGTTGTTCAATAGCATTTTAGATTTTACTAAAATTCTTCTATCATAAAAATGAGGTATGAGAAGAGGAGGAGTGGGAAATAATACCTCTAAAAAAGAGATAGATAATCCCTTGTTTTATGATGTAACATGCTGATTTTTTAGGGACTTTCTTTATCTTCATTTGAACCTATCACCTTTCTAAAGATGAGCAGATCTTTATGTGTAAAAACAAACACAATTTTATTTCATACTTATAAATGCATTTAAAACCATCGATTTTAAATTATCCAGTATATTTATGCCTAGGAATGACCAGTCTTATTTGGGCAGTAATATTTAAATCTACTGATATTGTGAAGATTCTACTAGAACATGGAGCAGATATCAAGACAAAGAATAAAGCAGGTTAGTTACTTATTTATGTATTCTAGGTGGAGAACTAAAGATGGATTTATTAGCTACCTAGTGACCATGGTGGCATTGTTGAAGATAAAGTCCATCCCTAGGTTAATTAGCAACAGTACCTTCAATAGGCATTGTGTAGGAGAAATTAAAAGTCTGAAGTGTATGATTGAAGATGGGTGTCTGGTGAACAAAATATTTCAGACATTGGCACTAGAGGTACCTGCAGCCTTGAGGATTGTCCTAGGACAAACATAGGAGTCCCAAATGTCGGAGTAGACCTAACCTAACCTATTTTAGACCATCTAATAGATTTTTTCAATGTCAAATCCCTGTGGGGAGCTTATTTGTACATTCATTTCTTAACCTAACCTAATCTGTATAGAAATACTTAATTGAATTAATATTTTATCATGCCTGCGTTTGTCCACTCCAAGGTTTGGGACTCCTGCGTTCTTCCTGGAACCTTGTGGATCAGTTGCCAGGAGGAATTATATATATTTCCTGTATCACATAAAAACTGATTAATATCCTGTGAATTAAAACTGGTTCTAAGCCATACTAAAAAATTATGTCTAGCATGGTATTAAATATATCCAGTTTTTTACCAATATGAAGATTTATATTGTATAAATATGAGATTAAAACCAGTTTTTTAGCACATGCCTTTGGCATCTTTGGACTACAAAAACTGATTTAAATTTTATAATTGTAAGTTTTATATCTGCGGAAAGCTGTTTATAATATGATGCATGAAGTAACTATTTTGTCTAGGAATGACCAGTCTTGTTTTGGCAGCAAGGGATGAAAACATTGATGTATTAAAAATTTTAATAGAACATGGAGAAGATATCATTTCAAAAAATACTGCTGGTTAGTTGCATATTTATTAGTGGTGAAGCTACTCTGTACATTAAAATGTTTATCTGTCTGTTAGAAACCATTTGGGAGTAATGGTAAGCATATTATATAATATATCAAGGTTTTTTTGTCTGAAGCTCAGGAATTCAAAAACTACTAAACTAATTGGAATCTCTTTTTATGTGATCTTCACTATAGGTCTGTGATAGTTTTAGAGTAAAGTTTTAGGATGGTTTAAAAATAATACAGACTCCCTCCTAGATGATACGGTTGTCAGGATTCGGAAGCCGCACCTCAGCCACGCATAAGCCTCAGTTTTAAACCTGCTTGTGAGCAGAAAAAGAAATTTCAGAAAGAAGGATTCTCTGCTAAAGAGCAGTTTTATACATCCAGCTGAATTTTATAGTGATAAAATGAAGATATCACTGAGGCTTAGACGCGGCTTACGCGCGGCTTCCAAACCCTGACGGTTGTATTTGCTAGTTTGATTTATATTCAAATAATTAAATTTACTTGACTGCTATATATGGTTGCTTTTTTAGGTAAAGATTTTCCTGATCATTTATTTTACACCTTACTTGATTGTTGTTCAGTCTGTCTGAACCTCTAGATGACATCAAACTTCTTTTTTTTTCTTTTGCTCTTAATCTTTTCTAGTATCACTTCAAAACTGATTAGAACCGGTTCTCTGCCATACTGAAAAATTTATTATTTTATCATAACTAGTTTTTTATGATTATAAAAATGTACCATTATAAGATTAAAACTAGTTTTTCAGCCCATGCCTTCAGCATCTTAGGGCTAAATTATATTTTTACATCCATGGAAAGCTGTTTATAACACAATACTATAAATAACTATTATCAGCTGTAGAAGATGAACTAAAGAGTTTTATGTAAAGATTTGCATGACCACTGGCCACTTATTTACAATGTCCATTTCTCTGTTTGTAAAAAATTTCTGTATTCATATTTATGCTATTCCCTACAAACATTGGGATACTTTTCATTATCAATCTATTTATCATTACTTTTTTTTCCAAGATAAATTTTGTTTAGATTTATTAGAAGCAGCAGAAAGTGGATCTACTGGTCTTGTAAAGAAGTTATTGGATGCTGGAGTCAATATTGAAGAGAAAAACTATAAAGGTGGGCAAGAATGTCTTCCAAGCTTTTTATTATAGAGGGGGTAAAACATCTGAATTTTTTAGTCAAAAAAAAAATTACTTTTTGATTGTGGGGGAGAAGCAATTTGCCCCCCCCCCCCCCACCCCTAAATTATTTTAGTGGTAGGGGTAAAAATAAAAATTTTTAGTTTAAAATAATTCTTATTTTTTTTCAAACTAAGGACATTAAACCATGGCCCTAAGTGGGTAAAACAAATTTGGGGAAAATGCCTAATTAATTCAGATATATGTATTAGTAACCAAAGTACATACGATTTCTCTAAATTTATTGGTTTCATAAATTGAAGTAGTAATAAAAGCTAATAATTAAGTTTGTTTAAGTTTTATTAAAGAGACTAAGCTCAAAAAAGTTCTCATCTGATTATCAAATCTTAACACCATCTCATTTATAAAGTCTCAAATAGAGGATAAAACAGTAAAGGACAGCTTTCTCTGAATTAAATAAAACCATAATAGTTAAAAAATCCCTAGAAACAATAAAATATTAAAAAATGATCAGATTTTCTGTGGTTTTCCATTTTATCTTTGCAAAAAGCAGCTAAATAAAATCATAACTCTTTAATATTTTTGTCAAGAGGACTCTTTTTGTTGGATAGTTACTGGTTCTCAGAAATTGTGTTTCTATCCAGTTTTCAAGAGAATTTTAAAGTGTTTTGATGCTCAATCCCTTTAAGATAATTTTAACTGAAATAAAATATATGTTTAGGTGCTACAAGTCTTATCATTGCAGCTGAGAAAGGGAATTTAGAAATAGTGAAACTACTTCTACAACATGAAGCAGATATCAATGCTAATTACAATTATGGTATGTTCTGAATAATATCTTAATAGTTATTTCTTACATTGTATTATAAATACCATTCTGCAAATATAAAATGTATAATTTGGCATTATGGAGCTAAAAAAATGGTTTTAATCTTATTATTGTACATTTTTATATCAATAGAAAACTGGATTTAATATGATGCTATACATAATTTCCAGTATGGATGAGAACCCATTCTAATCCATAAATATTAATCCATTTCAAAGGAATACAGGAAACATTATTTAGCTATTAAACAGGAAGGAAGAGGACAAAGGGCTGTCTATTGCACTAGTCCCCAAAGTTGTATAATAAATTTTCTTAGAGGAATAATTAGGTATTGTTGGTGTTATGACATCATTTAGTCACATTTTATGCATGTTAGGTAAATGTTAATGGTTTCCCTGCTGAGTCTCAAAAATGGAGAAAAGCTGCTGTGAATATAAAATAAAACACATGTTAAGAAACCGACAATACCCAATTATTCTTCTTGTAACTCATAAACTGAAATCCATATCTTATATACGTTTTTAGGAAATACTCCATTGATTCTTGCTGCTAAGAATGGACATGAAGATATTGTTGAAGAGCTAATACAGCATGAAGCTCATGTTAATGATAAGAATGAAGATGGTAAGTTTGAAGATTAACCCTTTATAGTCAGGCCCCTTTCTGCACCTTAATCGGTCAGTAGGGGCGTTCAACACCCTCTTTATTATCTCAGGTCCTATTAGAGCTAGGAGCTAAAAGTTTTTTTTGGCTTGTTTCCTGTTTGATAATGAATTTCTGACTATAAGTGTGTGAAGTCAAATTTCGCTTCCTGTACTCTTTTATTTCACAACCTTTGTTTTAATTTGAAGTTAAAAATTGTGGTCACAGAAGCCTTTTAAAGATTTCTGGAAACTAGAGAATATTTTAGTATTTTAGTAGCATAAATTGCTTTGCTCAAGTCAAAAAATATTTTTGCTCTTTTCCTGGATGATCCTGCCAGGTTTGCTGTCATCCTGTACCCGCTAGGATGGAGATAATCAAAAAATTCCAACTTTCAGTTATGTCTTATACCCATATTTAAAAATTCACTCAGTTATGGCCCTCTATCTTTAACACACAGAAATTGAGATAGAAAATATAGTAAATTGAAAATAGTCATAATAATTACTGAAAATGCCCTGAAAATTTTGTATCTCTATAAAGGATGGACTCCATTAATGGTAACTGCTCGTGAAGGACATTTGGCAATTGTAAAGATCCTTATCAACCATGGAGCTAATGTGAATGATAAGAATATGGCAGGTAAGTTTTTTCCAGTATGGCTTTGAAACTGATTAATATCTGCTGGATTAGAAACAGTTCCAAGCCATACTGAAAAATCATGTATTGTATTGTATTATATCCAGTTTTCTATGAATATAAAAATGTACAATCATAATATTAAAACCTTTTTTTATTAGCCTGTACCTACGGCGTCTCATAACTAACAAAACTGGTTTTAATATCAAAAATGTACATTTTTATATTTGCAGAAAGCTTTTTATAATAGGATACAAGAAACAACTATATTGCTTAACTTTTATCCTAATGTATAATATTGAAATGTTCATAAGTTTTAGTTTTCAAAAATACAACATTAGTTTATCTTATTGTATTTTAAACATCTTGGATATAAAAATGTTCTTAACAAAGGGATTTTATAAACTGGTCTTAATCTTATGATTGTACATTTTTGTTTTTGTAGAAAACTGGATATAATGCAATACAACACAGGATTTTTCAGTATGGCTCAGAACTGGTTCAAATCAAGCAGATATTAATTGGTTTCAAAACTATTAATTGTAAAGATCCAAGTTCAAAGATATTTCTAAATATGTGCCTATTCAGGTGTGCAACATTATTAGTTAGAGTAGGGGGAATGCCATGGCCCATAAACAGGTGCAACTCATTACCATGCACATTTAGATCTTCTGTAACAAAGGTTGTGCAATCAAATAGTTGGTTGTCTGCTGGGTTAAAACTTAATCTAATTCCCTGTGTTTTTGGACAAAAAAAGGAGACATTTGGCTCCCATTAGTTATCCATGGTTGTTGGACCTGGTGTTTGAGCACACTATATTTTAAATATAATCTTTTGGCATTTAGGATGGACAAGTCTTATGTATGCAGCAGATAATGGAAACACTGATGTAGTGAAGTTTTTATTAGAAAATAAAGCTGATATTAATGCCATGGATGGTTATGGTAAGATTTTAAAAAATGCCACGTCTCCTGGTCATATACTGTCATGCGTCAGGTTGTAAGGGGGATGCAAATTTCAGATCTTAGTTTTTGTGATTTGAGAAGAATTTATCTTTATGGCGTATTAAATAATCTTGCAAGCATTGCTTTAATCTTTTAGAAAAACATAGCAAATCAAATACAAAAACAGAGATCTAAAATTTGCATCACCCTTCCAACTTATCGCATGACTGCGTATGACTGGGAGAGGTGGTATTAATTTGTTCACTATCCAAAATAGGCTTATACTTAGTGATTGGGTGTAATTGAGATTTGAGGAAGGGATAAATGGGTACTAAAATTAATAAGATATAAAAATTATTTATTAACTAAATAAAATGTGAATATGCAGTATATTTTAACACTCTAACAATATTATCATAGAATAGTATATTATACAATTATATAGTAGCTTAGATTGTAAGACTAGTTAAGAATATGACAGTAATATTACAAAAACTTTTTTAGATTTTACCTTTGATAGTTTACATTCTGGGGAATGATTAGGGTGAAATTAATTTCATTGTCTAAATCCTATATCCCTGCTTTTCTTATTAGATTAAAAAATTATGTTGTTTTGAATGAGCTTTATTGATTACACCCTTTTCTCTATTGTCTGTATTTTAACTGAGCTGGATCTTTAAATTATTTTAGTGGTGAGCCAGATTGGGGTGAGCCAACTTTCGTCTCAATTGAAAATTTGGCTCACCCCAAATCTGGCTCACTACTGAAATGATTTAAAGAACCAACTCTGTACTCGGAACCAAAGAATATATAATGTAACTAACATATTTATATCTAGGATGGACAAGTCTTATGAGGGCAGCAGGGGATGGAAAGACAGAAACAGTGAGACTACTTCTACAACATGGAGCCAATGTGAATCATAAAGTTAATGATGGTTAGTTACATAATATTATTTTACTATATAGTGTATCTTTAGTATATTCTATCCAGCTATCTATTTATCCAATTATCTATCTATCTATCTATCAGTATACCTCTCTCTGTATATCTAACTATACTCTGTACTAGAGAATATATAATGTAACTAATATATTCATATCTAGGTGAGACAAGTCTTCATCTTGCAGTAAGGAATGGACACACAGAAACAGTCAGACTACTTCTAGAACATCAAGCTGATATGTCAACTATGAAAGATAATGATGGTTAGTTACATAATATTAGGGTTGGGCCGGATATCCGGCCATTTTTAATATCCGGCCGGATACCGGATATTGAAACTATCCAGCCGGATATCCGGCAATATAATCTTTTATATTTTACAATATAATTTTTTTAAATCTTAAATGGCTGTAATTTTTTCTGAATATGTTTATCTTTATGTAAATTTTATGTTAGAAATCTCAAAACATAAATTTTGGCGGTGGCAGCAGTACTTGGCAACTGCCAGCCGCAAACCGACGGTTTGCAGGTAAACGGCAACGGATTTTATGAAATTGTAATATGTCATGAAGATATATAAAAAAAGCCTAAGTTTAAAATTTGAAATCTTCAAGTAAAATTTGAGGTCACAGGAACCGTTTAAAGATTTCTGGAGACCTGGAGGTTCAGGAATTGCAGGATTATACCTGGAACCTGAAATCAACTTGAACACCTATTTTACATATGAGGAATAGGATTTACGACTATAGGATATTTTAGTATTAGATAACATGAAATGCTTTGTTTAAGTAAAAAAATATTTTTACTTTTTACCTGAATGACCTTACCAGATTTGCTGGCATCCTGTGCCCGCCAGGAAGGAGGTATTAAAAAAATTTCAACTCTCAGTTATGTGTCATACCCATATTTTGAAAGTCACTTAGTTATAGCCCTCTACCTCTATACACAGAAAATTGGATAGAAAAAAACAGAGGGGGGGGAGGGCAGGCATTCAACACCACATCCCCGCCCATCCTCCAACCGTTAGGGGTTGATATTACAGATTGAGGGAAGTAATAGTTCATTAGATTTATTTGCTAAGAAGAAAGATCATTTAATGCTTACCTTATTTTTAAGTTTTAATCTTAATTTTATCCTATTATACAAAGTAGTAAGCTTTTTTTGTCTGTAGCAAAGGATCTCGCTAACCGCTAAACTGATATGGTTCTCCTTTAGAGTGAAGCTTCTTACATGTCCAAGGGTGGTTTTAGGCTGTTTCATTTTTATAAAAAAAGTCGTTGTAAGGTTTTGAATTATTTTTCTGCACTTTCATGTCCCTTCTAATATCCCTAGATACTAGGGACGCAGCTGCTAGTATAATATAAATCACTAGTTTTGCGGGTATAGTCCTCTTTGTGGCAACGACCTTTAAGGAGCGATTATTCGTATTTTCACAGTAGCTTTCCTCCTATTTCTAGCCCCTTGCAGGAGACTCTAACATTGCGGGGCCAATTGCCTAACCCTGCAGGGCAATCATCTAACCAAATATAACCTAACCTAAAATAACCTATTAAAAGCAATTTTAAAAATACATCGAATCGCCCCTTAAGGTGCGTTGCTACAAAAGGGACTATATCCTTTTTTGATACTTTAATATGTAGTAATTTGGCCGGTTATCTGGCCGGATATCCGGTAATTTGGCCGGATAACCGGATATTTGCCGGGTATCCGGCCGGTTACCGGATATCCGGCATTTGAAATCAGCCGGATATCCGGTATCCGCCCAAAAAAATATCCGGCCCAACCCTACATAATATTATTATAATATATTTGTATCTTTAGTTTATTCTATCTATCTATCTATC